>NC_041383.1:20811782-20847318 GCF_002162155.2 Triticum dicoccoides
GGTCCTGTTTTCTTTTTTCTTTTTGTATTTGTTTTGTCTTCTATTTTTATTCTTTTATTTATTTTTCTGTTACCTTTAGTTTCACTTTTATTTTAGATTTATGACTTATAAAAGTAGTCCCTAATTTGGTCTAAATAATTATACTACGGCCACCTAAGTTTGGGCAACTAGATAGAATAGTTTAATAATTTATTAATTGTAAAAAGCATTTGATTAATTGTTTTGCTACTATTTTATTTACTTTAGGAATCAAACACTTTCAAAGAGGTTGGTTTCTTCACCAATATTACTTATGCATTATTTGGCTCTCTCCATACATTTTAGTTTTAAAATTGGAAAACTTTTATTATTTGTTTGATTTTGAATTTGGATTTGAATCGATTTTGAACTAACGCGAGGTTAGTAACCGAAATGGAGGTGACGTGGCATCGTTAGTGGAGGGTTACTGTAGCTTGATTATCCGGGCGTCACAGACACAAAGCAGCTACACAGATCATAGTGTAGATATAACGGGAAAACCGTAAGCATCAGAGTAAAATCAGCAAAGTGGAACTTGCTGGAATATATGTGCTAATACTGCCGGTATGGCTAGAAAGGCTTCGGATACTAGTTCTCTTCAACTGAAGGTGCGATACTGTTAATATCAGTGTAACTCTCAAAGGCGACACAGCTCCCCGCATTTCCTTGCTATTCTTATAGGATTCAAGTGGGCAGGTCACTACAAATCCTATTCCTATGTTTAAAAAATCCTATGAATCAAAGAGGCTCAAAGTGTCCATCACAACCGACCGTATAGACCTCTACACTGCAAATGTTCCTGCTCATCTTCAGTACAAGGAACATATTGTACTACTATCATACTCCCTCCGTTCCAAAATATTAGTCTTGGTAGAGATTTCCACTATGGATCACATACAGATGTATCCAGATAGATTTTAGAGTGTAGATTCACTCATTTTGCTCCATATGTAGTCCATGGTGGAATCTATACAAAGACTTGTATTTAGGAATGGACAGAGTACATATTAAAGAAGAACGGAAGAGGAACATGGTAAAGAAGAGCAAGCAGATTTTGGATAATAAAATGTTGGTTGCGCAGTGCCCACACATAATGAACTAGAGCTCATTAAGAATGCAACTCCTTGTTGTCTCTTGACCATTTTAGGCGGTTGGATGAAGATTCTACGTCTCCTAACCCTTGTTCTTCCTCGTCTCTGATTCTTCCCATACAGAACACCGCACGGGCCGCCGGCTGGACCACCGGCCCCCACCGCCTGTGTTCCTCCACCACCCCCACCCCCGCCCCCACCCGCGTCGAGTTTTCTTTGTTCGGTGAGGCCCCACCACCGCCCTCCACAACCACCCGAGCCCCTTCGTTCACACCGGCGAACTCCGGCGAGCTCTGAAAAATCGACTAACCCAATTTTGAAATTTAGTCTACTGTGATTTAACTAGTGTGGAATATAAAAGGGGAAAACCATAAGCATTGGGAGTATAGTGTTGACCGTGCCATGGCGGATCTGAAGGTGCAAACCGGACAAAGGCAACTTCGCAAGCAAGACAAGAAATCAGAGTAAAGTAGTGGCGATCTATTTTCTTGCTGCGATAAATAAGTTGAGCAGATACGAAAGAGTACCGCCTCTGGTGTGGCGCCGTGTATGCATCTGCTGAGAATTTGATGGTGCTGCGGTAGTGATGGCTGTCGGCAGCGTGGAAGCAGATCTAGGAGGGTAGACGGTGGCTGCAGGGCACGGTGGACGAGACGGTCGTAGGAGCGGCGCCGGCAAGGTGGACGACGGTGGGGATGAAGCGAGAGAACAAGATGCAAGGATCCCGGTCTGAAGCCGTGGATGAGAGAGGTCGATCTCTTGTAATGGACGGCGGCGTCGGGGTATCAGCTCCGGCATGGTGGAGGAGGACGGCGGTGGATGGGGTGGCGGACGAAGGAGGCTGGGGTGGAGAGGGTGTTTTGGTGCCCACGGAGTACGAATGGGGAAAAGGGAGGTAGAGAGAAGGGAGGAACCTTGTATTCAGGGCGCGCTTGTCTCAATTGCGAGGAAATTTACAAACTTAGCCCCCGTTTCAAATTTCCTACATCATAGCAATATTAGTCGGTTGGGGATAGGACGGTAATCTCGCATACACCGAATATTTGCCGACGAGAGTTTGTTTTTGGCACCCACCGTGTATGAATCGGGGAGGGAGTCGATTTCGGCCGTGGACACACTGTTTTTTGGCGCTCACTGAAACATCTCCAACGTATCTATAATTTTTGATTGCTCCATGCTACTTTATCTACTGTTTTGCACTATATTGGGCTTTATTTTCCACTTTTATATTATTTTTGGAACTAACCTATTAACCGGAGGCCCAGCCCAGAATTGCTGGTTTTTGCCTATTTCAGTGTTTCGAAGAAATAGAATATCAAACGGAGTACAAACGGAATGAAACCTTCGGGAACGTGATTTTCTCACTGAACGTGATCCAGGAGACTTGGACCCTACTCCAAGAAGTGCCAGAGGCGGTTATGAGGGTGGAGGGCGCGCCCCCCTACCTCGTGGGCCCCCTGTTGCTCCACCAACGTACTCCTTCCTCCTATATATACCTACGTATCCCCAAACAAATAGAGGAGGAGCCAAAAACCTAATTCCACCACCGCAACCTTCTATATCCACGAGATCCCATCTTGGGGCCTGTTCCGGAGCTCTGCCGGAGGGGGCCTCCACCATGGAGGGCTTCTACATCAACACCATAGCCCCTGCGATGAAGTGTGAGTAGTTTACTTCAGACCTTCGGGTCCATAGCTAGTAGCTAGATGGCTTCTTCTCTCTTTTTGGATCTCAATACAATGTTCTCCCCCTCTCTTGTGAATATCTATTCGATGTAATCTTCTTTTTGTGGTGTGTTTGTTGAGATCGATGAATTGTGGGTTTATGATCCAGTATTATCTATGGAAAATATTTGATTCTTCGCTGAATTCTTTTATGTATGATTGATTTATCTTTGCAAGTCTCTTCGAATTATCCTTTTTGGTTTGGCCAACTAGATCGGTAGTTCTTGCAATGGAAGAAGTGCTTAGCTTTGGGTTCAATCTTGCGGTGTCCTTACCCAGTGACAGAAAGGGTTGCAAGGCACGTATTGTATTGTTCCCATTGAGGATAACAAGATGGGGTTTTTATCATATTGCATGAATTTATCCCTCTACATCATGTCATCTTGCTTAAGGCGTTACTCTGTTTTTAACTTAATACTCTAGATGCATGCTGGATAGTGGTCGATGAGTGGAGTAATAGTAGTAGATGCAGAATCGTTTCGATCTACTTGTCTCGGACGTGATGCCTATATACATGATCATTACCTAGATATACTCATAATTATGCTCAATTCTGTCAATTGCTCAACAGAAATTTGTTCACCCACCATAGAATATCTATGCTCTTGAGAGAAGCCACTAGTGAAACCTATGGCCCCCGGGTCTATTCTCATCATATCAATCTCTATCACTTTATTTACTTGCTTTGTTTTTACTTTGCCTTTTACTTTTTACTTTGCATCTATCTATCAAAAATACCAAAAATATTATTTATCATCTCTACCAGATCTCACTCTCGTAAGTGACCGTGAAGGGATTGACAACCCCTAATCGCGTTCGTTGCGAGTAGCTATCGTTTTGTGTAGGTACGAGGGACTTGTGCGTGGTCTCCTACTGGATTGATACCTTGGTTCTCAAAAACTGAGGGAAATACTTATGTTACTTTGCTGCATCATCCTCTCCTCTTCGGGGAAATCCAACGCAGGGCTCAAGAGGTAGCAAGAAGAATTTCTAGCGCCGTTGCCAGGGAGGCTCACGCAAGCAAGTCAACTATACCAAGTACCCATCGCAATACCTATCTCTCGCATTACATTATTTGCCATTTGCCTCTCGTTTTCCTCTCCCCCACTTCACCCTTGCCGTTTTATTCGCCCTCTCTTTTTCGTTTGCCTTCTTCCCATATGTATCTTTGTTTGTGTTTCCTTGTGCCTTCTATATGCTTGCATCTTCACTCGCTGAAAATCTATTGATATGGATCCACTTAAAGTGTTCTACTTGGATCATCTTCGATCCTTAGGCGCTCGTGCTGAAACCCCAACTAGCCTAGTTGATGGGAAATCTTTAGACGAGCATGCTCATTATGTGTGTCACCGTTTGTCTGAAAAAGGAAGACTCTTATGGAGTTAAATAAACAGATTGTTGTGTTATGCTTGGAATCTTTGTGAAATTTATGATTTTACTTGTTGCTCTAAGAACCCTAAAAAACACATTCCTTACCTATGTGAGTTTAATGAAAATGAAATCTTATCTTCTTGTGCAAAGGGTGTTTACAGTTACTATGATATCGAACAAATTGAAGAATTTGTTGCTTTTAAGGGTGCTTATGAAGTTGCTTCTTTGATTGAAAAGTATGATATTACTCTCTACGAATTTGAAAATTTTGACATACTTAAATATTGCTACAAAGACTATGCTCATAATGTCTATGTCAAAGAATTTATTGAGAGAATGACTGCTGCTTTGGAAGGAAATAATGATAAGCATGAACCTATAGATAATGATGATTCTGATGATTTGATCGAAATATCCCTTGATGAACATGATGCTTGCTATCCTTGTGGCCATGATGCCAATATTTATGAAGATGAATTTGCTATAGTTCCTTATGTTAAACATGAGATCGTTGCTATTGCACCCATACTTGATAGTTCCTTCGATGAAAAGCATGATTGCAATGATTTTACTATAAATCCTCTTGATGTCAATTATGCTAATAGTATGCAAAACCCTAAGCTTGGGGATGCTAGTTTTGTTGTGTCCACTATTTGTGGCAATGATCATGATTGGGGTGATTTTTCTTATGATCTTGAAAATTTATTTAATCCCCATGATGAATATGAGATTGATAATATTGTTTGCAATAATATTGAAAGTGGGTTTAGAAGAGTGTCAACTTTAGATCCCACATATTTGGAGAATCTTCAATCTTATGAAATTTTTGATAAAAGTTGGTTTGGAGAGGTCATGACTTTAGTTAATGTTAATCCCACTAGTTCGGAAGAGTGTCAACTTTGCATGCATGTGGATTGTGTTGAAAATATTTTATTTGATAGCTATTTTGTTGAATTTGCTTATGATCCCACATGTAGTTATTATGAGAGAGGAAAATATGGTCGTAGAAATTTTCATGATAATAAATTACCTCTCGTTATGTTGAGATTGCTATTGTTTCTTTCCGCCTCCTTGCTTATGCTAGTTTTTGCTTGCCTTGATAATTTGTTTGCCTATAAGATTCCTATGCATAGGAAGTATATTAGACTTAGATGTGTTTATCACGTGTTTTATGATGCTCTCTTTGTGCTTCAATTCTTGTCTTTCTTGTGAGCATCATTGAAATATCTATGCCTAGCTAGGGGCGTTAAACGATAGCGCTTGTTGGGAGGCAACCCAATTTTATTTTTGTTTTTTGTTTTTTTGTTTCTGTTTAGGAATAAATAATCCATCTAGCCTCTGTTTAGATGTGGTTTTATCTTTTAATTAGTGTTTGTGCCAAGTATAACCTATAGGATAACCTACGATGATAGTTGATTTGATTCTGCTGAAAAACAGAAACTTTGCACGCACGAATATAATTTTGTTAAATCACAGGAACGCGCTTTTGCGCTGATTCTTTTTTCTTATGTTCAATAAACAAATTTTCAAGGATTTCCTATTTTGGTAGAAATTTTAGAGTTCCAGAAGTTTGCGTTAGTTACAGATTGCTACCGACTGTTCTGTTTTTGACAGATTATGTTTTACGGGTGTTGTTTGCTTATTTTGATGAATCTATGGCTAGTAAAATAGTTTATGATCCATAGAGAAGTTGGAATACAGTAGGTTTAACACCAATATAAATAAATAATGAGTTCATTACAGTACCTTAAGTAGTTCTTTGTTTTCTTTCTCTAACGGAGCTCACGAGATTTCTGTTGAGTTTTGTGTTGTGAAGTTTTCAAGTTTTGGGTGAATTCTTTTGATGGATTATGGAACAAGGAGTGGCAAGAGCCTAAGCTTGGGGATGCCCATGGCACCCCCAAGATAATCCAAGGACACCAAAAATTCAAAGCTTGGGGATGCCCCAGAAGGCATCCCCTCTTTCGTCCACTTCCATCGGTAATTTACTTGGAGCTATATTTTTATTCACCACATGGTATGTGTTTTGCTTGGAGCGTCTTGTATATCTGCGTCTTTGCTTGTTAGTTTACCACAATTATCCTTGCCGTAGACACCTTTTGAGAGAGACATACATGAATTGGAATTTGTTAGAATACTCTATGTGCTTCACTTATATCTTTTGAGCTTGATAGTTTTGCTCATAGTGCTTCACTTATATCTTTTGAGCGTGATAATTTTTGCTCTAGTGATTCACTTATATCTTTTAGAGCACGGTAGTGGATTTATTTTAAAGAAACTATTGATCTCTCATGCTTCACTTATATTATTTTGAGAGTCGTTAATAGCATGGTAATTCGCTTAATGTTAATATACTTGGTGTTCAAGATATGTGAAACTTTCTTTTGAGTGCGTTGAATACTAACATAAGTTTGATGCTTGATAATTGTTTTGAGATATGAAGATGGTGATATTAGAGTCATGCTAGTTAAGTATTTGTGAATTCAAAGAATACTTATGTTGAAGTTTGTGATTCCCATAGCATGCACGTATGGTGAACCGTTATGTGATGAAGTCGGAGCATGATTTATTTATTGATTGTCTTCCTTATGAGTGGCGGCCGAGGACGAGCGATGGTCTTTTCCTACCAATCTATCCCCCTAGGAGCATGCGCGTAATACTTTGCTTTGATAACTTCTAGATTTTTGCAACAAGTATATGAGTTCTTTATGACTAATGTTGAGTCCATGGATCATACGCACTTTTCCCATCCTTCCACCTTTGCTAGCCTCTCTAATACCGCACACTTTTCACCGGTATCATACACCCACCATATACCTTCCTCAAAACAGCCACCATACCTACCTATCATGGCATTTCCATAGCCATTCCGAGATATATTGCCATGCAACTTTCCACCATTCCGTTTATTATGACACGCTCCATCATTGTCATATTGCTAGCATGATCATGTAGTTGACATCGTATTTGTGGCAAGGCCACCGTTCATAATTCTTTCACATGATTCATTGCATATCCCGGTACACCGCCGGAGGCATTCATATAGAGTCATACTTTGTTCTAAGTATCGAGTTGTAATTATTGAGTTGTAAGAAAAATAAAAGTGTGATGATCATCATTATTAGAGCATTGTCCCACATGAGGAAAGGATGATGGAGACTATGATTCCCCCATAAGTCGGGATGAGACTCCGGACGAAAAATAAAAAAAAGGGGGGGCCAAAAAAAAGAGAAAGGCCCAAACAAAAAAAAATGAGAGACAAAGAGAGAAGGGACAATGCTACTATCCTTTTACGACAGTTGTGCTTCAAAGTAGCACCAAGATCTTCATGATAGAGAGTCTCTCATTTTGTCACTTTCATATACTAGTGGGAATTTTTCATTATAGAACTTGGCTTGCATATTCCAATGATGGGCTTCCTCAAAATGCCCTAGGTCTTCGTGAGCAAGCAAGTTGGATGCACACCCACTTAGTTTCTTTTGTAGAGCTTTCATATACTTATAGCTCTAGTGCATCCATTGCATGGCAATCCCTACTCACTCACATTGATATCTATTGATGGGCATCTCCATAGCCCGTTGG
Organism: Triticum dicoccoides; assembly: GCF_002162155.2. NCBI lineage: Eukaryota > Viridiplantae > Streptophyta > Magnoliopsida > Poales > Poaceae > Triticum > Triticum dicoccoides. The sequence goes on from NC_041383.1 coordinate 20,819,569, forward strand.
TACTCCTAGTTGATGTGAGACTATCTTCCCTCTTTTTGTCTTCTCCACAACCACCATTCTATTCCACATAGTGTTATATCCATGGCTCACGCTCATGTATTGCGTGAAGATTGAAAAAGTTTTGAGAATGTCATAAGTATGAAACAATTGCTTGGCTTGTCATCGGGGTTGTGCATGATTTAAATATTTTTATGTGGGGAAGATGGAGCATAGCCAGACTATATGATTTTGTAGGGATAACTTTCTTTGGCCATGTTATTTTGAGAAGACATGATTGCTTTGATTAGTATGCTTGAAGTATTTTTTTTATGTCAATATGAACTTTTGTCTTGAATCTTTCGGATCTGAATATTCATATCACAATTAAGAAGATTTACATTGAAATTATGCCAAAGTATCACTCTGCATCAAAAATTCTTTTTTATCATTTACCTACTCGAGACGAGCAGGAATTAAGCTTGGGGATGCCTGATACGTCTCCAACGTATCTATAATTTTTTATTGCTCCATGCTACTTTATCTACTGCTTTGGACTATATTGGGCTTTATTTTCCACTTTTATATTATTTTTGGGACTAACCTATTAACCGGAGGCCCAGCCCAGAATTGCTGTTTTTTGCCTATTTCAGTGTTTCGAAGAAACATAATATCAAACGAAGTCCAAACGGAATGAAACCTTCGGGAACGTGATTTTCACACCGAACGTGATCCAGGAGACTTGGACCCTACTCCAAGAAGTGCCAGAGGCGGTCACGAGGGTGGAGGGTGCGCCCCCCTGGGGCGCGCCCCCTACCTCGTGGGCCCCCTGTTGCTCCACTGACGTACTCCTTCCTCCTATATATACCTACGTATCCCCAAACGAACAGAGGAGGAGCCAAAAACCTAATTCCACCGCCGCAACCTTCTGTATCCACGACATCCCATCTTGGGGCCTGTTCCGAAGCTCCGCTGGAGGGGGCATCCACGACGGAGGGCTTCTACATCAACACCATAGCCCCTCCGATGAAGTGTGAGTAGTTTACTTCAGACCTTCGAGTCCATAGCTAGTAGCTAGATGGCTCCTTCTCTCTTTTTGGATCTCAATACAATGTTCTCCCCCTCTCTCGTGGAGATCTATTTGATGTAATCTTCTTTTTGCGGTGTGTTTGTTGAGACCGATGAATTGTGGGTTTATGATCCAGTATTATCTATGGAAAATATTTCATTCTTCTCTGAATACTTTTATGTATGATTGAGTTATCTTTGCAAGTCTCTTCGAATTATCCTTTTTGGTTTGGCAAACTAGATTGGTAGTTCTTGCAATGGGAGAAGTGATTAGCTTTAGGTTCAATCTTGCGGTGTCCTTACCCAGTGACAGAAAGGGTTGCAAGGCACGTATTGTATTGTTGCCATCGAGGATAACAATATGGGGTTTTTATCATATTGCATGAATTTATCCCTCTACATCATGTCATCTTGCTTAAGGCGTTACTCTGTTTTTAACTTAATACTCTAGATGCATGCTGGATAGTGGTCGATGAGTGGAGTAATAGTAGTAGATGCAGAATCGTTTCGATCTACTTGTCTCGGACGTGATGCCTATATACATGATCATTACCTAGATATACTCATAATTATGCTCAATTCTGTCAATTGCTCAACAGTAATTTGTTCACCCACCGTAGAATATCTATGCTCTTGAGAGAAGCCACTAGTGAAACCTATGGCCCCCGGGTCTATTCTCATCATATCAATCTCTATCACTTTATTTACTTGCTTTGTTTTTACTTTGCCTTTTACTTTTTACTTTGCATCTATCTATCAAAAATACCAAAAATGTTATTTATCATCTCTATCAGATCTCACTCTCGTAAGTGACCGTGAAGGGATTGACAACCCCTAATCGCGTTCGTTGCGAGTAGCTATCATTTTGTGCAGGTACGAGGGACTTGTGCGTGGTCTCCTGCTGGATTGATACCTTGGTTCTCAAAAACTGAGGGAAATACTTATGCTACTTTGCTGCATCATCCTCTCCTCTTTCGGGGAAATCCAATGCAGTGCTCAAGAGGTAGCAGTCACCCTGTATGAATCCTGGTGAGAGGCGGTTATGTCACGTTTGGGTGAAATTACAAACCTACCCCTATTGAAACCTATAGAAATCCAGCAGATAGGCTTTGCGTGGCAGGGATAGGCAGTAGTAATTTCCATCTCGCAGATTTTGGTTTCGGGCGGTTACTGCAACTTTCCCCGCTTCGTTCAAATTTTGCAGAGTGCATGTTATCGTGCCAACTCAATTCGAATCCCGTTTGTATTCTAATTTTTTTTGGGCGGGATCCATTTTCGATTGGAATTAAATTCTATATACATCATTTTTTATATACTTTCAAAAGCACAACAAAGAATTCTGCTTGTTTATATGTATAATATGATTTACAAATATAATGATCTCAAAATCTTAAGGTTGAATTCAAAAAATTTAAACCAAATTATGTTCTAATAAAATGTATGGATCAGTAATATCTACATATTAAATAACATAGATGTGCGTAAATTCATATGAGTATGCATGTTTGATAGATCAATTTTGGTTCGAGTATGGATTACATGTATCATCATCTCGAATTCAAATATTTGAATCCCTTTTATGTTCACTCGTTTCACGCCCATCTCTCTCGCATGCATGCTCCTTCATGTAGCTATCACTCTCTTTTCTCCAGCTCACCCGCACGCTCACTTCATGTTTCTCCTATCCTCGCAAACATGGTCTTTCGACGTCTCCCTTGAGAAGTGTCACACTCCCCCTATCATTATACATTACACGGTTTTCATTATCTCTCACGTATCTACTGTTCTCTGGTATCACTCGGTACCTAAGCTTTCTTTTTCACCGCCACACACACAGTCTCCACTCGTCTTTCACTTTGTGTTTCTCTCTATGGGATTCTCCCACACACCCTATATGTCTCTAGATATGACTCATACCACTAAAATTACTCTCTCTCTCTCCTATAGGCACAACATTTGTTGCGGTCTCCTTTTCGTCTCCATCCCAGACTGACATTATTCATTTGTTTACCGATCAGATAACCCCCCCCCCTCTCTCTCTCTCTCACACACACAACTCCTGTTTCCACTCCCCTTCCCGACTACCGTCTCTCTCTCACACACACAAAACTCCCGCTTTCGCACCCTGACTCGTATTTCTCTCACAAACATTTATCGACTAGCCTCTAGATAGGTTTATACACCCGCACACTCATGCTTCCACTATCACATACATGTCTCTCTCCCGCTCCTTTATCTATGTAGATTTTTCTTCCCTTCTTGAGACACACCCTCTCGATCGTGCACACACACATTATCGCCTCATTTTAAGCTGATACCTCTCGCACACACACTCTTTGTGTCTTTGTCACACATGCACTCCGTCCTCCTCCACTCTCCCTCTCTCTCACACACATGGGCTTTTTGCAACAACTAGCAAGATGCCCATGCGTTGCACAGAACATTAAGATGCATTTGTATGAGTAGTTCATCTTGTGGGGGAAAAGGATGAACAAGGGAAGGCCTTATTTACAAATGTGGAGAGGGGTGTGGGTATTTTTTGCAAAAATTGCCATAGTTTCCTTCCTATCCGTCAGATATAGATCGGACGGCCTATATTGCAGGATGGCAGGCACACGATCGTCACCGACAATGCTTTTTATAAGAGCAGGGATAAAAAACAAAGTTGGTGATGATGGTGGGCCTGCCATCCTGAAATGTTGGTCGTCCGATTTATATCTGATGGATAGGAAGGAAAATATGGCAATTTACCCGTACTCCTCACCACATTTGTAGATAAGGCCTTCCCTCGTTCATCCTTTTCTCCCACAAGATCTTGATGTTCTGTGCTATGCACGGGCATCTTGCTAGTAAGAGTAGAAATTAGACATATACCACTTCTCAAATCTTGAAACCAACAACATTCCTCCCTTATCTCATCAAAACCGCCAAAGGAATATATTTTGAGTGAAACATAACATATTTTTAGTGATATACGTATTTCAAAACTAGACTTTTTTTTCTATCAAATCGGTGAATATGTATTAATCTACTTTGATCGTGTGGCAACACATTGGCACATTGCTAGTAGTTATTATAATATTTTGGACACCAGACAAACGGTGGAGTACATATACGAAGAGAAGAGGTGCACGCGCGCAGTCGGTCTCTCGTTGTCTCGCACACATGAGTGTTACGTAAAGGCGATGTTAACAAATAAACCCTAAAACCCTAGGTGCATGATTGCTGCATTCACGGGTACCGGGTACGTGGTGGAGCACCTTTGTAGGAATAGTCAGCTCGCATGATAATTTGATCCATAGGAGTTGATGGTCGGGACCACAGGTGAACGACTTGGAGGTGGTGGCTCGCCAGTTGCCATAGATCGAGTAGCCACGTTTAAAATATCATTTTTAGCGGGGTTAGGAATTCCGATTTTCAATGGCACGTTATAAGTACTAAGTAGTTTTTAGAACGATTGGTATGGAGCGAAAATGGAATTCATTGTACTATGTACCTCCTTGGCGTATGGTTGTATGGGTTTATGTTGCGAGATGTTGAACCTGGTAGTTCTAGGGCAAATACTATGTTTTAGATTTAGATGCTGGTTTTCAGTAATGAAAATCGGAAGGGGAAACCCTTCTTTGATTAAAAAAACTACTACCTCCATTCTGGTTTACTAGTCCCGATCATATTTTGGGTCAAAGTTTGTCCATGAATTTTACTTGTAAAATGTGAATGGAAAATGAGATTTTGTTATGCCCAAACAAAAAAGGACTGGAGGGAGTGATTGCTCTGACACGGACGCGACCTCTCATAGCGCAGGCATTGAACCAGCACGCCGGCTGTCGGTGTCAAAACCGGCGGATCTCGGGTAGGGGGTCCCGATCTGTGCGTCTAAGGCTAATGGTAACAGGAGGCAAGGGACACGATGTTTTACCCAGGTTCGGGCCCTCACGATGGAGGTAAAACCCTACTTCCTGCTTGATTGATCTTGATGATATGAGTATTACAAGAGTTGATCTACCACGAGATCGTAGAGGCTAAACCCTAGAAGCTAGCCTATGATGATTATGATTGTCCCTATACGGACCAAACCCTCCGGTTTATATAGACACCAGAGGGGGCTAGGGTTTACACGGAGTCGGTTACAAAGAGAGAAATCTAATATCCAGATCGCCAAGCTTGTCTTCCACGCAAAGGAGAGTCCCATCCGGACATGGGACAAAGTCTTGAGTCTTGTATCTTCACGGTCCAACAGTCCGGCCAACGTATATAGTCTGGCTGTACGGATACCCCCTAATCCAGGACTCCCTCAGTAGCCCCTGAACCAGGCTTGAATGACGATGAGTCCGGCATGCAGTTTTGTCTTCCGCAGTGCAAGGCGGGTTCCATCTCCGAATACTCCAAAGTAATTACCGAACACTGAAATCGTGTCCGGATCTGCAAGATGATCTTCACATACCACCGTAGAGAGAATGATATTTAACAAATATAATCTGGTGACAACTTCGGACAACGTGACAGGACACTACGGTCGAGTCATTATTCGAACCGTTTTCCCACAACCTGCCACATCGCATATTGCGAGGCGGTTTCCTCGGCACGTCTTGTCGAAGCAGAGATCATGTCCCCTTATCACGGGATTCCCATCAATACGGGTATGGGTAACCCAACCGCGCCATCAATCGTGGCGCTTGGGAAATAAGCGATCTTCAACGGGCAAGTGGGAAGGCGCACTGTTTTCGTCGCCTCTATAAAAGGATAAGGATTCCCCATTTTTACCCACGCCTTCTTCCTCCTCCGCTTATCCATTCTCGCACCCTCGAGCTCCAGTGCCCTAGTTCACAACTTCTTCGCACAGACAAACATGTCCGGAGCAGGAGGCAAGTGGGTGGCCTCCATCGTGAAGGAGGGGCATATTACGAAGCTCCAGGCGGCCGGATACTTGGCCGCAGATATCGCGCACCGGCTGCCGGACGCAGGTCAGATCATTCGGACTCCGGGACCCCACAAGAGGGTCGTGTTCCTTGCCCATTTCGTCCGTGGACTGGGATTTCCACTTCATCCCTTCGTCCGCGGGCTTATGTTTTACTATGGGCTGGACTTCCATGATCTAGCCCCAAACTTCGTCCTCAACATCTCGGCGTTTATCATCGTGTGCGAGGCCTTCCTCCGCATCAAGCCTCACTTCAGCTTGTGGCTATGAATCTTCTGCGTGAAGCCGAAGATCATGAGCGGCCAGCAAGCGGGGTGCGGAGGCGCCATGTGAAGGAAATATTCCCTAGAGGCAATAATAAAGTTATTATTTATTTCCTTATAATCATGATAAATGTTTATTATTCATGCTAGAATTGTATTTACCGGAAACATAATACATGTGTGAATACATAGACAAACAAAGTGTCACTAGTATGCCTCTACTAGACTAGCTCGTTAATCAAAGATGGTTATGTTTCCTAACCATGAACAATGAGTTGTTATTTGATTAACGAGGTCACATCATTAGTAGAATGATCTGATTGACATGACCCATTCCATTAGCTTAGCACCCGATCGTTTAGTATGTTGCTATTGCTTTCTTCATGACTTATACATGTTCCTATGACTATGAGATTATGCAACTCCCGTTTACCGGAGGAACACTTTGGGTACTACCAAACGTCACAACGTAACTGGGTGATTATAAAGGAGTACTACAGGTGTCTCCAATGGTCGATGTTGGGTTGGCGTATTTCGAGATTAGGATTTGTCACTCCGATTGTCGGAGAGGTATCTCTGGGCCCTCTCGGTAATACACATCACATAAGCCTTGCAAGCATTACAACTAATATGTTAGTTGTGAGATGATGTATTACAGAACGAGTAAAGAGACTTGCCAGTAACGAGATTGAACTAGGTATTGGATACCAACGATCGAATCTCGGGCAAGTAACATACCGATGACAAAGGGAACAACGTATGTTGTTATGCGGTCTGACCGATAAAGATCTTTGTAGAATATGTAGGAGCCAATATGGGCATCCAGGTCCCGCTATTGGTTATTGACCAGAGACGTGTCTCGGTCATGTCTACATTGTTCTCGAACCCGTAGGGTCCGCACGCTTAAGGTTACGATGACAGTTATATTATGAGTTTATGCATTTTGATGTACCGAAGGTTGTTCGGAGTCCCGGATGTGATCACGGACATGACGAGGAGTCTCGAAATGGTCGAGACGTAAAGATTGATATATTGGAAGCCTATATTTGGATATCGGAAGTGTTCCGGGTGAAATCGGGATTTTACCGGAATACCGGGAGGGTTACCGGAACCCCCCGGGAGCTATTTGGGCCATAGTGGGCCTTAGTGGAAAAGAGAAGGGGCTGCCCTAGATGGGCTGCGCGCCCCCCCTTCCCCTAGTCCTATTAGGACTAGGAGAGGTGGCCGGTGAAGGAAATATGCCCTAGAGACAATAATAAAGTTATTATTTATTTCCTTATTTCATGATAAATGTTTATTATTCATGCTAGAATTGTATTAACCGGAAACATAATACATGTGTGAATACATAGACAAACAAAGTGTCACTAGTATGCCTCTACTTGACTAGCTCGTTAATCAAAGATGGTTATGTTTCCTAACCATGAACAATGAGTTGTTATTTGATTAACGAGGTCACATCATTAGTAGAATGATCTGATTGACATGACCCATTCCATTAGCTTAGCACCCGATCGTTTAGTATGTTGCTATTGCTTTCTTCATGACTTATACATGTTCCTATGACTATGAGATTATGCAACTCCCGTTTACCGGAGGAACACTTTGGGTACTACCAAACGTCACAACGTAACTAGGTGATTATAAAGGAGTACTACAGGTGTCTCCAATGGTCGATGTTGGGTTGGCGTATTTCGAGATTAGGATTTGTCACTCCGATTGTCGGAGAGGTATCTCTGGGCCCTCTCGGTAATACACATCACATAAGCCTTGCAAGCATTACAACTAATATGTTAGTTGTGAGATGATGTATTATGGAACGAGTAAAGAGACTTGCCGGTAACGAGATTGAACTAGGTATTGGATACCGACGATCGAATCTCGGGCAAGTAACATACCGATGACAAAGGGAACAACGTATGTTGTTATGCGGTCTGACCGATAAAGATCTTCGTAGAATATGTAGGAGCCAATATGGGCATCCAGGTCCCGCTATTGGTTATTGACCGGAGACGTGTCTCGGTCATGTCTACATTGTTCTCGAACCCGTAGGGTCCGCACGCTTAAGGTTACGATGACAGTTATATTATGAGTTTATGCATTTTGATGTACCGAAGGTTGTTCGGAGTCCCGGATGTGATCACGGACATGACGAGGAGTCTCGAAATGGTCAAGACGTAAAGATTGATATATTGGAAGCCTATATTTGGATATTGGAAGTGTTCCGGGTGAAATCGGGATTTTACCGGAATACCGAGAGGGTTACCGGAACCCCCCGGGAGCTATTTGGGCCATAGTGGGCCTTAGTGGAAAAGAGAAGGGGCTGCCCTAGATGGGCTGCGCGCCACCCCCTTCCCCTAGTCCTATTAGGACTAGGAGAGGTGGCCGGCCCCCTCCTCCTCTTTTCCCCTCCGAGGAATCCTAGTTGGACTAGGATTGGAGGGGGAATCCTACTCCCAGAGGGAGTAGGACTCTCCTGCGCCTCCCCCCCCTTGGCCGGCCAGCCTCCCCTCCTCTCCTCCTTTATATACGGAGGCAGGGGCACCTCTAAACACACAAGTTGACACAAGTTGATCCATGTGATCGATTCCTTAGCCGTGTGCGGTGCCCCCTGCCACCATATTCCTCGATAATACTGTAGCGGAGTTTAGGCGAAGCCCTGCTGCTGTAGTTCATCAAGATCGTCACCACGCCGTCGTGCTGACGAAACTCTTCTCCGACACTTTGCTGGATCGGAGTCCGGGGATCGTCATCGAGCTGAACGTGTGCTCGAACTCGGAGGTGCCGTAGTTTCGGTACTTGATCGGTTGGATCGTGAAGACGTACGACTACTTCCTCTACGTCGTGTCATCGCTTCCGCAGTCGGTCTGCGTTGGGTACGTAGACAACACTCTACTCTCGTTGCTATGCATCACATGATCATGTGTGCGCGTAGGAAAATTTTGAAATTACTACGAAACCCAACAGTGGCATCCGAGCCAGGTTATTGATGTTGATGTTATATGCACGAGTAGAACACAAGTGAGTTGTGGACGATACAAGTCATACTGCCTACCAGCATGTCATATTTTGGTTCGGCGGTATTGTTGGACGAGACGACCCAGACCAACCTTACGCGTACGCTTACGCGAGACCGGTTCCCTCGACGTGCTTTGCACAGAGATGGCTTACGGGCGACTGTCTCTCCAACTTTAGTTGAACCAAGTATGGCTACGCCCGGTCCTTGCGAAGGTTAAAACGGAGTCTATTTTACAAACTATCGTTGTGGTTTTGATGCGTAGGTGAGATTGGTTCTTACTTAAGCCCGTAGCAGCCACGTAAAACAAGCAACAACAAAGTAGAGGACGTCTAACTTGTTTTTGCAGGGCATGTTGTGATGTGATATGGTCAAAGCATGATGCTGAATTTTATTGTATGAGATGATCATGTTTTGTAACCAAGTTATCGGCAACTGGCAGGAGCCATATGGTTGTCGCTTTATTGTATGCAATGCAATCGCGATGTAATGCTTTACTTTATTACTAAACGGTAGTGATAGTCGTGGAAGCATAAGATTGGCGAGACGACAACGATGCTACGATGGAGATCAAGGTGTCGCGCCGGTGACGATGGTGATCATGACGGTGCTTCGGAGATGGAGATCACAAGCACAAGATGATGATGACCATATCATATCACTTATATTGATTGCATGTGATGTTTATCTTTTTATGCATCTTATCTTGCTTTGATTGACGGTAGCATTATAAGATGATCTCTCACTAAATTATCAAGAAGTGTTCTCCCTGAGTATGCACCGTTGCCAAAGTTCGCCGTGCCCAGACACCACGTGATGATCGGGTGTGATAAGCTCTACGTCCATCTACAACGGGTGCAAGCCAGTTTTTGCACACGCAGAATACTCAGGTTAAACTTGACGAGCCTAGCATATGCAGATATGGCCTCGGAACACGGAGACCGAAAGGTCGAGCGTGAATCATATAGTAGATATGATCAACATAACGATGTTCACCATTGAAAACTACTCCATCTCACGTGATGATCGGTTATGGTTTAGTTGATTTGGATCACGTAATCACTTAGAGGATTAGAGGGATGTCTATCTAAGTGGGAGTTCTTAAGTAATATGATTAATTGAACTTAAATTTATCATGAACTTAGTACCTGATAGTATCTTGCTTGTTTATGTTGATTGTAGATAGATGGCTCGTGCTGTTGTTCCGTTGAATTTTAATGCGTTCCTTGAGAAAGCAAAGTTGAAAGATGATGGTAGCAATTACACGGACTGGGTCCATAACTTGAGGATTATCCTCATTGCTGCACAGAAAAATTACGTCCTGGAAGCACCGCTGGGTGCCAGGCCTGCTGCTGGAGCAACACCAGATGTTATGAATGTCTGGCAGAGCAAAGCTGATGACTACTCGATAGTTCAGTGTGCCATGCTTTACGGCTTAGAATCGGGACTTCAACGACGTTTTGAACGTCATGGAGCATATGAGATGTTCCAGGAGTTGAAGTTAATATTTCAAGCAAATGCCCGAATTGAGAGATATGAAGTCTCCAATAAGTTCTATAGCTGCAAGATGGAGGAGAACAGTTCTGTCAGTGAGCATATACTCAAAATGTCTAGGTATAATAATCACTTGATTCAATTGGGAGTTAATCTTCCGGATGATTGCGTCATCGACAGAATTCTCCAATCACTGCCACCAAGCTACAAGAGCTTCGTGATGAACTATAATATGCAAGGGATGAACAAGACTATTCCCGAGCTCTTCGCAATGCTGAAAGCTGCGGAGGTAGAAATTAAAAAGGAGCATCAAGTGTTGATGGTTAACAAGACCACTAGTTTCAAGAAAAAGGGCAAAGGGAAGAAAAAGGGGAACTTCAAGAAGAACGGCAAGCAAGTTGCTGCTCAAGAGAAGAAACCCAAGTCTGGACCTAAGCCTGAAACTGAGTGCTTCTACTGCAAGCAGACTGGTCACTGGAAGCGGAACTGCCCCAAGTATTTGGCGGATAAGAAGGATGGCAAGGTGAACAAAGGTATATGTGATATACATGTTATTGATGTGTACCTTACTAGAGCTCGTAGTAGCACCTGGGTATTTGATACTGGTTCTGTTGCTAATATTTGCAACTCGAAACAGGGACTACAGAATAAGCGGGCACTGGCAAAGGACGAGGTGACGATGCGCGTGGGAAACGGTTCCAAAGTCGATGTGATCGCAGTCGGCACGCTACCTCTACATCTACCTTCGGGATTAATATTAGACCTAAGTAATTGTTATTTGGTGCCAGCGTTGAGCATGAACATTATATCTGGATCTTGTTTAATGCGAGACGGTTATTCATTTAAATCGGAGAATAATGGTTGTTCTATTTATATGAGTAATATCTTTTATGGTCATGCACCCTTGAAGAGTGGTCTATTTTTATTGAATCTCGATAGTAGTAATACACATATTCATAATGTTGAAGCCAAAAAGATGCAGAGTTGATAATGAAAGTGCAACTTATTTGTGGCACTGTCGTTTAGGTCATATCGGTATAAAGCGCATGAAGAAACTCCATACTGATGGACTTTTGGAACCACTTGATTATGAATCACTTGGTACTTGCGAACCGTGCCTCATGGGCAAGATGACTAAAACACCGTTCTCCGGTACTATGGAGAGAGCAACAGATTTGTTGGAAATCATACATACCGATGTATGTGGCCCGATGAATATTGAGGCTCGTGGCGGATATCGTTATTTTCTCACCTTCACAGATGATTTAAGCAGATATGGGTATATTTACTTAATGAAACATAAGTCTGAAACATTTGAAAAGTTCAAAGAATTTCAGAGTGAAGTTGAAAATCATCGTAACAAGAAAATAAAGTTTCTACGATCTGATCGTGGAGGAGAATATTTGAGTTACGAGTTTGGTGTACATTTGAAAAACTGTGGAATAGTTTCGCAACTCACGCCACCCGGAACACCACAACGTAATGGTGTGTCCGAACGTCGTAATCGTACTTTACTAGATATGGTACGATCTATGATGTCTCTTACTGATTTACCGCTATCATTTTGGGGATATGCTTTAGAGACGGCCGCATTCACGTTAAATAGGGCACCATCAAAATCTGTTGAGACGACGCCTTATGAACTGTGGTTTGGCAAGAAACCAAAGTTGTCGTTTCTTAAAGTTTGGGGCTGCGATGCTTATGTGAAAAAGCTTCAACCTGATAAGCTCGAACCCAAATCGGAGAAATGTGTCTTCATAGGATACCCAAAGGAAACTGTTGGGTACACCTTCTATCACAGATCCGAAGGCAAAACATTCGTTGCTAAGAATGGATCATTTCTAGAGAAGGAGTTTCTCTCGAAAGAAGTGAGTGGGAGGAAAGTAGAACTTGACGAGGTAACTGTACCTGCTCCCTTACTGGAAAGTAGTTCATCACAGAAAACTGTTTCAGTGACACCTACACCAGTTAGTGAGGAAACCAATGATAATGATCATGAAACTTCAGATCAAGATACTACTGAACCGCGTAGATCAACCAGAGTAAGATCCGCACCAGAGTGGTTCGGTAATCCTGTTCTGGAGGTCATGCTACTAGATCATGATGAACCTACGAACTATGAAGAAGCAATGGTGAGCCCAGATTCCGTAAAGTGGCTTGAAGCCATGAAATCTGAGATGGGATCCATGTATGAGAACAAAGTATGGACTTTGGTTGACTTGCCCGATGATCGGCAAGCAATTGAGAATAAATGGATTTTTAAGAAGAAGACTGACGCTGATGGTAATGTTACTGTCTACAAAGCTCGACTTGTCGCAAAAGGTTTTCGGCAAGTGCAAGGAATTGACTACGATGAGACCTTCTCACCCGTAGCGATGCTTAAGTCTGTCCGAATCATGTTAGCAATTGTCGCATTTTATGATTATGAAATTTGGCAAATGGATGTCAAAACTGCATTCCTGAATGGATTTCTGGAAGAAGAGTTGTATATGATGCAACCAGAAGGTTTTGTCGATCCAAAGGGAGCTAACAAAGTGTGCAAGCTCCAGCGATCCATTTATGGACTGGTGCAAGCCTCTCGGAGTTGGAATAAACGTTTTGATAGTGTGATCAAAGCATTTGGTTTTATACAGACTTTCGGAGAAGCCTGTATTTACAAGAAAGTGAGTGGGAGCTCTGTAGCATTTCTGATATTATATGTGGATGACATATTACTGATTGGAAATGATATAGAATTTCTGGATAGCATAAAGGGATACTTGAATAAAAGTTTTTTCAATGAAAGACCTCGGTGAAGCTGCTTACATATTAGGCATTAAGATCTATAGAGATAGATCAAGACGCTTAATTGGACTTTCACAAAGCACATACCTTGACAAAATTTTGAAGAAGTTCAAAATGGATCAAGCGAAGAAAGGGTTCTTGCCTGTGTTACAAGGTGTGAAATTGAGTAAGACTCAATGCCCAACCACTGCAGAAGATAGAGAGAATATGAAAGATGTTCCCTATGCATCAGCCATAGGCTCTATCATGTATGCAATGCTGTGTACCAGACCTGATGTGTGCCTTGCTATAAGTTTAGCAGGGAGGTACCAAAGTAATCCAGGAATGGATCACTGGACAGCAGTCAAGAACATCCTGAAATACCTGAAAAGGACTAAGGATATGTTTCTCATATATGGAAGTGACAAAGAGCTCATCGTAAAAGGTTACGTCGATGCAAGCTTTGACACTGATCCGGACGATTCTAAATCGCAAACCGGATACGTGTTTACATTAAACGGTGGAGCTGTCAGTTGGTGCAGTTCTAAACAAAGCGTCGTAGCGGGATCTACATGTGAAGCGGAATACATAGCTGCTTCGGAAGCAGCAAATGAAGGAGTCTGGATGAAGGAGTTCATATCCGATCTAGGTGTCATACCTAGTGCATCGGGTCCAATGAAAATCTTTTGTGACAATACTGGTGCAATTGCCTTGGCAAAGGAATCCAGATTTCACAAAAGGACCAAACACATCAAGAGACGCTTCAACTCCATCCGGGATCTAGTCCAGGTGGGAGACATAGAGATTTGCAAGATACATACGGATCTGAATGTTGCAGACCCATTGACTAAGCCTCTTCCACGAGCAAAACATGATCAGCACCAAAGCTCCATGGGTGTTAGAATCATTATAGTGTAATCTAGATTATTGACTCTAGTGCAAGTGGGAGACTGAAGGAAATATGCCCTAGAGGCAATAATAAAGTTATTATTTATTTCCTTATAATCATGATAAATGTTTATTATTCATGCTAGAATTGTATTTACCGGAAACATAATACATGTGTGAATACATAGACAAACAAAGTGTCACTAGTATGCCTCTACTAGACTAGCTCGTTAATCAAAGATGGTTATGTTTCCTAACCATGAACAATGAGTTGTTATTTGATTAACGAGGTCACATCATTAGTAGAATGATCTGATTGACATGACCCATTCCATTAGCTTAGCACCCGATCGTTTAGTATGTTGCTATTGCTTTCTTCATGACTTATACATGTTCCTATGACTATGAGATTATGCAACTCCCGTTTACCGGAGGAACACTTTGGGTACTACCAAACGTCACAACGCAACTGGGTGATTATAAAGGAGTACTACAGGTGTCTCCAATGGTCGATGTTGGGTTGGCGTATTTCGAGATTAGGATTTGTCACTCCGATTGTCGGAGAGGTATCTCTGGGCCCTCTCGGTAATACACATCACATAAGCCTTGCAAGCATTACAACTAATATGTTAGTTGTGAGATGATGTATTACGGAACGAGTAAAGAGACTTGCCGGTAACGAGATTGAACTAGGTATTGGATACCGACGATCGAATCTCGGGCAAGTAACATACCGATGACAAAGGGAACAACGTATGTTGTTATGCGGTCTGACCGATAAAGATCTTCGTAGAATATGTAGGAGCCAATATGGGCATCCAGGTCCCGCTATTGGTTATTGACCGGAGACGTGTCTCGGTCATGTCTACATTGTTCTCGAACCCGTAGGGTCCGCACGCTTAAGGTTACGATGACATTTATATTATGAGTTTATGCATTTTGATGTACCGAAGGTTGTTCGCAGTCCCGGATGTGATCACGGACATGACGAGGAGTCTCGAAATGGTCGAGACGTAAAGATTGATATATTGGAAGCCTATATTTGGATATCGGAAGTGTTCCGGGTGAAATCGGGATTTTAGCGGAATACCGAGAGGGTTACCGGAACCCCCCGGGAGCTATTTGGGCCATAGTGGGCCTTAGTGGAAAAGAGAAGGGGCTGCCCTAGATGGGCTGCGCGCCACCCCCTTCCCCTAGTCCTATTAGGACTAGGAGAGGTGGCCGGCCCCCTCCTCCTCTTTTCCCCTCCGAGGAATCCTAGTTGGACTAGGATTGGAGGGGGAATCCTACTCCCAGAGGGAGTAGGACTCTCCTGCGCCTCCCCCCCTTGGCCGGCCAGCCTCCCCTCCTCTCCTCCTTTATATACGGAGGCAGGGGCACCTCTAAACACACAAGTTGACACAAGTTGATCCACGTGATCGATTCCTTAGCCGTGTGCGGTGCCCCCTGCCACCATATTCCTCGATAATACTGTAGCGGAGTTTAGGCGAAGCCCTGCTGCTGTAGTTCATCAAGATTGTCACCACGCCGTCGTGCTGACGAAACTCTTCTCCGACACTTTGCTGGATCGGAGTCCGGGGATCGTCATCGAGCTGAACGTGTGCTCGAACTCGGAGGTGCCGTAGTTTCGGTACTTGATCGGTTGGATCGTGAAGACGTACGACTACTTCCTCTACGTCGTGTCATCGCTTCCGCAGTCGGTCTGCGTTGGGTACGTAGACAACACTCTACTCTCGTTGCTATGCATCACATGATCCTGTGTGCGCGTAGGAAAATTTTGAAATTACTACGAAACCCAACACCATGGTGGGAAGGATGCCCAACGTTACCTGGCTTGACGGCTCCTTCACGGAGACCGTAAAAGGGTGGCAATCGGGGTGGTTCTACATCACCGAGCCACGCGACGCCAACTGGGCGGCGGCCCCCGAATTCTGATCCGGAATTCCCATGCGGCTCACCTCCTAGGAAAGGAAGGGCCTGGCTTGGGGTGAGCCTGCGGAGCTGACCAGACTTCAGAACTACATCAAGAATATGATGGACAAGAAAATCAAGCTCGTCAACATGGTCCAGGTCATGCTCGTCCGCCGAATTCTTCCGTGCCAAAGACGGGCATTTAATCTGTGGGAGTTCATTCCAGCTGAACACCAGACACTTCAAGAGCTTTACGGCATGGATCACAAGGACGCATGGAAGGTGTTGTTCAAGGCCTCCGAAATAGCTCCTCCCACATCCGAGGACCGCGGACTTCACACCACACGGCTCCCCCGTCCGGTGAGTTTTCTGACCATCACCAGATGCAGTTTTCCCAGCATACTCATGGGAGGACTTTAAGCCATCGTGTGTATTTAATCAGGAGTATGTGGTGACGGCGGAGCGGATTGACTGTCCGGCTCCACTGCCAGAAGGTCCGGCAGACGCTCTCCTGACGGAGATGCTAGTCCCGGCACCCTACAAGGCACCGGAAAAGAAGGCCGAAAAGAAGGCCCCAGGGACCAGGAAGGGTCTCCGGCGTAAGGTCGTACCGGACGCCTCATCTGAAGACGACGAGGCACACTCCTCCCATGAAGGGGAGGAAGAAAAGGAAAGGGCCACCCCATCCCGGGAGGCCGAAGGGCCTAAGAGGGCGGCCCAGGGGACCAGGAAGGGTCCCCGGTGCAAGGACGTCATAGGCTCATCGTCCAAGGACGACGAGGCAGATTCCTCCCGCGGAGGCGGGAGGGAGGGGGCACGAGGAAATTCTGCCTTCCCGCACTGGGAAGGAGAAGAAAAGGAAAGCCGCTTTGGAGGGGGAGTCCAGGACGCCCAAGAAGGGAAAGGCATCCCTTCCGGATTACTCCACCACGGCCGCCTATAGTGAGGAGGAGTGGCTGCCCAGGGGGAAGCCCCTAGTAAGATCGTAAGTATCCGCACTCTGTTGTACTTTAGTGCAACTTCGCTTCATAGTCTGTTATAACGCCGAACACATATATGCAGTCCGGCCAGGGTCCATCCCGAGGTATCCTCTTTGGATGGGTCTTTGAGCGATTCGGCGATGAACTCGCTCCCAATGGACACTTCCCCTCGCCTGCCGATGACACGGAGGTGTTGTCCAAAAGGCTCCCAGAGCAGGGGGAGGCGACTCTGGAGACGCCCCAAGGCGAAATTCCAGACGCCGGGCATACGGGGCGTAAGATGCCCTCGGATTATGCCGACGAGAGCCGCAGCAAGTTGGGCTCTCAGCCGGACACTGTATGTAACCTCCAAGGGTTCCGGATTTGGGCAGGCAGTCCCTCACTAAGGAGGGCGAGCCAGCCGTGCTGATGACTTCTGTCGTGCCAGAGGCGTCGGATAGTCTTCTGGAAGCGCTTCGCGGCGCTTCCATGGATGAAGAGCACCGTACTCTTATGAGTACGGTTATTCAGAAGGTTCGGTCCGCCAAGAGCGGGTTGACTGAAGCCTGCACCAGCCTCCTGACAGGCTTTGAAGTAAGTAATCAAAAGTGTGTGAAATTATCACCCGATAGATAGTAGCCCCTGATACTCTGTTTGGTGTTTGGAAAGAAAAGCCAAACGAAGGGTCAATTTTAATCCACAGGAGTCTAATAGTAGGTGTCTATGTGAATAAGTAGGCACTGCTGCTTATCGCTGCTGTCCACACGGCCGAGGTCGCCAGACTCAAACGGGACCTTAAGCAGGCCGAAGAGGAGCTCAGCCTCACAAAGGGGCAGCTCGAAGAGAACAAAGGTGAGTGGTACCCCGTTCACATATCATATAGAGGAGAAAAAATTGGTGATGCTAACGAAAAGCATCATGATTTTGTAATAGGGGCCACAACCGAAGTGGCAGCCCTGAAGAGAGCGCTATCTGAGGCTGAAGATAAGGAGGCGATGGAGCGCGTTGAGCGTGAAAAGCAGGATGCTAGGGTGGGCGAGGTACAGCAAGAGCTCTAGGAGCTCGACAAGAAGTTCGAGTCCTTGGAGCATGACTTCAAGACGAAGGAGTCTGAACTTGCGAAGGCCCTTTTGAGCATGAAAGACGCCAAGGCCGAAGCCAAAAAGGCCCAGCAGGAAATCCAGGCGGCCAAAAAGATAGCGGCGGATAAGACATTCTTTATGCTAAGCAAGCATGTGGTGGAGACGTTTCTTTTACTTACCCGAATTCGGAGCTCTCCAGGGGCATTCACAGATCTGCAACGTAGCATATCAGATGCCACGGAGTTCTACCGTGCCGAAGAGGGGAGCTCGGCGGAGAAGCTGTTCTGGTCCCAGTATGCTGGATCCGAACACCCGATGCCTCTGAGTGACCAGTTGAAGCAATTGGTTAAACTCCACAGGGCGGCCGAAGTGGCTATGAAAGATTTCATAGTCCGGATGTGGCCTGGTGAGCCCCTGCCCACCAGCTACTTCGGTCTAATAAAGCGGATGGTAAATGCCTATCCGCGACTTGAAGTGATCAAGCGATCCGTTTGCAATGAGGGTGCCCGCCGAGCCTTTGCCCGTGCGAAGGTGCATTGGGGCAAGTTGGATGCGGAGAAGCTGGTGAAGGATGGACCGCCAGAGGGCAAGGCGCATCGCTGTCCCAAAAAATAGTATGATGGCGTTATGAAAGGCGCTTGCCTCATGGCCGATGAATGTACCAAGGACACGATCTTTGAGTGAATGTACTCCTGTCGTTTTTGTAATATAAAAGCGAAGTTATTTGTGCTATATAGCGCTTTGTTGATTTAAAATATTACCTTCTGTGCGGCTGTTTAGAAAATTCTGAAAGTAGGCCAGTCGTCGGCTTCCGCCCCCACGTAACTAGTACTAGGGTGTTCGTGGAAAACCCAAAACACTCTTTTATCCAAATTTTTGGTCCGCAAAGGAGGTGTTAGCGAACAAGGCCATCGGACTATGCGGCTTTATAACTCTCACTTAGCCATAGAAGTCTATAATTTTAAATTGCGGTGAAGCCCCTAGAATTCGGAAGGCCGAATTGGGCCCTATACACGCCTAAATCGAACGAGGCCGACTCCTCGCCTAAAGCGGAAAAAATCTTTAAGGATTTCAAGACCTCTCGAACAGTGACCAGCTCTTGCCGCATCATGACAGTCAGTTTTCGGCTTTCTCTACTAAGGTGCTCATCCGGAAGAACTGGGACACAATCGTAGTAGTTCTCCCTGCGCTACCTTAGCTGATATAACGGACCTTAAGGTACCAAAACAAGGGAGCCGGGCTAACCCAACTATTGACCCAAGACATGATTCGGAGCTGATGCATATAATGTTATAAGTTCGGGGTGTCGCACTGTTGAAAGTGTTCGGACTTATCTTGCCGTATTAAGGGGCACCGTAAGAAGCCCCTGGCAGACTGAACGTACCAAGGTGTACGGATGCAATATTAAATAAAAATTTATAGGAAAAATGTGCATATAGGAATAATAAGTTGACACTATATATTATCTCCCATTGATGAATAATACGTCTAAGCGTATGTTTACAATGAATACGTTAAACAGAAGTAAATAGGACTATTTGACATGTCCTATCCAAGTGCGGGCCGCATGTAGGTATATAAAACAGGTATAACAATCGTTAACAGATTCCACCTGGGTATTCCTTTTGTGCACAAAGCCTTTTTCCTCCTTGGGTTTATCCCCTATAAAAGTCTCATAATCCGGCTCTTCTGAAGAGGCTGCCCGGAAGTAGGGTCCTGAAAGATAAAGGGGGTTATTAAAGTATGTTGCGGCTGAACCGCACTGTTGACTGCGTCACTATTGTGCCTCCGCCCATGCCCATGGTATTTTGAGTGTGTAATTGTGTACGTGCGGCACGAATGCTGCCTTAATGGGGCTGGAGCGGAGGCTGGACTGCTAGTCGCGCTCTTGGCGTGCCTGGCGATCCTGTTGCGGGGTACTCCGGACTCGCTTGATGGTGTTCGCCGGATTGGTGGTTTGCCGGAGAAGGCTGCTTTGTACTTCTGCCGCGAGGGCTGCATTATTCTCTTCTATACGGAGAGAGCGGTCCATGTTTCTGTTGACTGTTATAACCCCGCGAGGTCCTGGCATCTTGAGCTTGAGGTATGCGTACTGTGGTACCGCATTGAATCGAGCAAATGCGGTTCGTCCAAGCAGTGCATGATAGCCACTGCGGAAGGAGACGATATCGAAGAGTAACTCCTCGCTTTGGAAGTTATCCGGAGATCCGAAGACCACTTCTAGTGTTATGGAGACCGTGTAGCGGGCCTCTACTCCTAGAATTACACCTTTAAAGGTGGTTTTGGTGGGCTTGATCCTTGAAGGGTCGATGCCCATTTAGCGCATTGTGTCCTGATAAAGCAGGTTCAGGCTGCTGCCGCTGTCCATAAGAACCCGCGTGAGGTGGAATCCATCGATGATTGGGTCTAGGACCAATGCGGCTGAACCGCCGTGACGGATGCTGGTAGGGTGATCCCTACGATCAAAGGTGATCGGACAGGCTGACCATGGGTTGAATTTTGGGGCGACTGGCTCCATCGCATAGACGTCCCGTAGTGCTCTCTTCCGTCCCCATTTGGGAATGTGGGTGGCGTAGATCATATTGACCGTTTTCACCTGGAGAGGAAATTTCTTCTATCGCCCCGTGTTCGGACGCTGGGGCTCCTCATCATCGTCGTTGTGCAGCCCATTGTCCTTGTTCTCGGCGTTTATTTTACCAGTCTGTTTGAACACCCAACATTCTCTATTAGTGTTGTTTGCTGGCTTATCCGGGGTGCCATGAATTTGGCACAAGCGATCAAGTATGCAGTCCAGACTGGATGATCCATGATTGTTTCTTTTGAACGGCTTTTTCCGCTGACCGGATTTTGAGCCACTGAATCCGGCGTTGACTGCCGTCTCTTTTGTGTTGTCGCCGTTGTTCCGTCGCTTATGTCTGTTGCGTCGTGGCTTGCCGTTATTGTCGCGGACATCTGAAGTGCCAGCTGTCCTCGCCCGCGCAAAAGCGGGTCATGAGTATCGTGAGGGCCGCCTTGGATTTTGGTTTTTCCTGGCCGAGGTGTCGGGCGAGCCACTCATCGCGGATATTGTGCTTAAAGGCCGCCAGGGCTTCGGCGTCCGGACAGTCGACAATTTGGTTCTTTTTAGTTAGGAACCGAGTCCAGAATTTTCTGGCTGACTCTCCGGGCTATTGGGTAATGTGACTCAAGTCATCGGCATCCGGTGGTCGCACGTACGTGCCCTAGAAGTTGTCGAGGAACGCGTCCTCCAGGTTTTCCCAACTGCCAATGGAATTTGCCAGTGTCGGGCCGGTCCTTTGAGCTTAAAGGGAAGATACTTGATGGCGCGTAGATCGTCACCGCGGGCCATGTGAATGTGGAGAAGTAAATCTTCAATCCATACTGCGGGGTCTGTTGTGCCATCGTATGATTCAATGTTTACGGGTTTAAACCCTTCTGGGAATTCATGATCCATCACTTCGTCAGTGAAGCAGAGGGGGTGTGCGGCGCCTCTATGCCGGGCTATGTGGCTACGCAGTTTGAATGAGTCTGGTTGGCTGTGTTCGGCCCGACCGGACTTGTTGATAGTGTATCTGGCATGACGATCATCGTCACGTGTTGGGGCACGCCTGCGCGATCCATAGATCGATCTTGGCTGTCCTGCCTTGTTTCCCAATATGTCTTGCAGGTCCTGCCTATTGCCTCGGGCCGTAGTGTATTGGCGTGGGGGTGTGGGCTGGTATTCGGGCTGATACGCCGTTTTATCCCGGCCATGAGGTGGCCGGTCGGCTGTGTGGCGCTCGAGTCCATATTCCTCGGCTGCCAGGACTTCAGTCCATCTGTCTGTGAGCAGGTCTTGTTCAGCTTGAAGCTGCTGCTGCTTCTTTTTCAGGCTCCTCGCAGTGGCCATAAGCCGGCGCTTGAAGCGCTCCTGCTCTACGGGGTCTTCAGGCACGCTAAACTCGTCGTCGCCGAGGCTAATCTCGTCTTTGGAGGGGGGCATGTAGTTGTCCTCCTCTGGGTATCTGTCCGTCGCCTGCTCGTCTGGGCTGACCTGCCTGTTTCATGTTCGGCCTGCTCGAAGGCAGGCTGATCGGGGTTGTATTGATCTTTGGCACCATCCGGATTGTTTTCGTCTCCTGTGCCGGTATTTCTCTGGCAGGGCTTGGAGCGGCGCCGATGATGCCCATGCTTTGCTTTCTTCCTTGAGTTGTTATCCTCCATTGCATCATCGCCATTGGTTTCTTTCAGAGTGTCCACCATATATATATATATATCATATGAGGAGGTGGCTGTCCAGCGCCCCGTGGGCGGTGGTTCTTGTTCATCTCCAGCATCGTCGTACACACCGTCGATGTCTTCAGAGTCGAATTCAAGCACGTCGGTCAAATCGTCGACCGTGGCAATGAACTGGGTGGTGGGTGGGCAACGAATTGCCTCGTCGCCTACTTCCCACTTGAGCCGGACATAGTTCGGCCAAGAGTCTCCTAACAAAGAGAGAGATTTTAATGAGTTCAGCATGCCGCCAAAGGGCGAGTGCTGGAAGATATCTGCAACGGCGAACTCCATTACGGGAGCCCAACCAGATTCGGCGGGCTCGGGGGTGCGCGGTCCGAAACCTACAGCCGGACACAAGTCCGGGGGTCCGGAGACAGAGGCTTCCTTGGGGGTGAAGCCAGTGTTCGGCTCTACCGCCGATGAGTGTGCGGCCTCAGGGGTGGGGTCTATCCACCCATCCCCAGCCGACGCAATCTGCCCCGGATTTGGGTCTGAAGCTTCTGCAGGTGCGATATCCCGAGTATCGTCCGACAGCAGGTCTAAGCCGTGCTCATGGTGACTGTTCGGCGTTCCTGGCGCAGGCCCGAATCCGTCGAAGATCAAGTCCCCGTGGATATCGGTCGTGTAGTTCAAGTTTCCGAACCTGACCTGATGGCCAGGGGTGTAGCTGTCGATCTGCTCCAGATGGCCAAGCGAATTGGCCCGCAGTGCGAAGCCGCTGAACACGAAGATCTGTCCGGGGAGAAAAGTCTCACCCAGGACCACATGGTTATTGATGATTAAAGGAGCCATCGAGCCTTTGTGGCGGCGACAAAGAGGAACTCTCAATGAAAGCACCAATGTCGGTGTCAAAACCAGCGGATCTCGGGTAGAGGGTCCCGATCTGTGCGTCTAAGGCTAATGGTAACAGGAGACAAGGGACACGATGTTTTACCCAGGTTCGGGCCCTCTCAATGGAGGTAAAACCCTACTTCCTGCTTGATTGATCTTGATGATATGAGTATTATAAGAGTTGGTCTACCATGAGATCGTAGAGGCTAAACCCTAGAAGGTAGCCTATGATGATTATGATTGTCCATATACGGACCAAACCCTCCGGTTTATATAGACACCGGAGGGGGCTAGGCCTTACATAGAGTCGGTTACAAAGAAGGAAATCTAATATCCGGATCGCCAAGCTTGTCTTCCACGCAAAGGAGAGTCTCATCCGGACACGGGACAAAGTCTTGAGTCTTCTATCTTCACGGTCCAACAGTCCGGCGAACGTATATAGTCCGGCTGTCCGGATACCCCTTAATCCAGGACTCCCTCACCGGCCAAGTGGGCCCCACTCGCTGCAGGCCCGGCTAAGCACGCCTCCTCGTCGCGTGCAACCGGCATCAGACTGCCCCGCCTGCCTTCATTGAATCCGGCGTGTGTCGGCAACACGTCCTTCCGCGAGCCGGCCGGCATTTTAGAACACAAAAAATGACTAAAATATAATTAATTTACGCATGGTCTTGACTTGTTGTGCTCGCACTGGTAGCAGGAACTAGTAGAGACATTTCTTAAAAACATGAACCTTTTATGAAACTATGAACATTATATAATTTGTGAACAATTTTTAAAAATAGGAACATGTTTTGAAGATTCAGAAGAGTTTCAGTAATTTTTTCTTTAATGAAAACATTATTTTATATTTTTGAACATATCGTGAAAACAAATATATTTTCCGAATTTGGATTATGTTTAAAATGCTCTTGCGGAATATATTTTTAAAACAAATAAAGTCATTTTTTAACAAATGGGAATATTTTTAGAATTTTGAAATTTTATTGGAACAACAAAAACAATCCAAACATTTTTTAGAATAGGAACACATTTATGTAATTCATAAAATTTTATGATTTTTTGAATAAAAATGAAATTACGAACATTTTTTGAAAATTTTGAATTTCAGAAAAAAGTAGATAATAGACTTAGATTGGGAAAAATAAAAAAGAAATAGGAAAAAAAGAGAACGAAATAGAAAAAGAAAAATGGCAACAGAACACAAGCATAAATGGGCCACCCAGTTTTGGGCGGCCTGTGCTTGGCTGAAACTATTTACCGCCTTGTGCGGGAAATAGGAATTTGTTTGCTACATGGGCAGGAAAAAATGGGCTGATTTTACTGGGCCATAGTGCGCGCGGCCCATGTACGAAATTCTACACAAGTTCCTTTTCCTTTGCTAATAGACGAACATAGAAAGTTTAGTACCACCTCAGATAGAAAAATAATAATCTTTTGGTGGTGAATGGATGAAATATTCATGATGCATGATGTACAATCCACGACTTATAAATTTCCTAATTTTGTTTGCATGCACTATCACCTTTAATAGGCAATGATTGCTTTCCAAAAAATATATACTACTAATTTCCTAGCGACGATTCCTTTCCAAATAAAAAGGTATGTATATACGCTCTGATTTTTTTAAGGTATTGAAGATGACTAAATAATACAAAACATTGTCGCAAATGTTTGTATGTATAATTATGAAGTATATTCTGCATTCTTCTGAAGTTTTTACTTTTCAAGGTATCTAGTATTTAAAAAATTAAGGTCGGGTCACACTTTTTAGCGACTAATTCTATTCAAAATAAGGTGAACAAATATAAAGTGTGATCCTAATTATTTTTTACTTTTAGAAATATATATATGATGCATGCTGATACCCACACATGATTTTTTTTCCTACGTACGTATACTCACACACAATTCTTTTTAGTTTTAGGAATGTATGTTGCATGCCAATACCCATACGCGATTTTTTGTACGTACATGGACCTAAGATATCATACCCGTATACCCTTTTTTGATACATGCATACTTTGAAGATATACACAAACCTGATATACTTTGAACGGTACATAACCACAAAAATGATACACTATTTTTTTAATGAATGTAAATTATTTTGAGACATCTCCGTAAATGATATTGGAGATATACCCAGAAATAGTATAGTTTACATATACATCAGATATTGACTAGGTATATGAAAAACTTAGTACGTGACTAAGTATACGATTTTTATAGGTATATGAATTAGTACGTGACTATATATGATTTTTATAGGTATATGGGTTAGTACTTGACTAGGTATATGATTTTTATAGGTATATAAATTAGTACGTGGCTAGGTATATGAATTAGCACGTGACAAGGTATGTACAAATACCTAAGATATTGTACACACAAACTCGATTCCTAGTACATGTATATGCCTAAGACATACCCAAAAAAATATATTAAAAAAAGTATAACACATCAATAAAGTACACGTACCATGCATGGACCATTAATTGTTGATTTTTTTCTCTCTTGTTTAATGAGGGCATTAAGTGTCCAGATCAAGTAATAATTCTTTCCTAATTAAAAAGTCAACATTTAACACATTTGTTCTAGTACTAATACAAGTGCACACATCTTAATGTAATCCAACGGTTTGTAGGCAAGGTGCCCAGGCACCTAGGTGTGTGTGTGTATATATATAGGATAAATGTTTCCTACAAGCATTGGTAGTTACTATCATTTGCGTTTTGTATGTTATATGTAGTATCTGTCGAAACCGAAAATATGTATGTGTAGTATGTAGTATATAACAATGATTAGGTAGTATATATATTAATTTTTAGGTAGTGTGTACCATTTTTTGAGTATGCTCTTTTTTACATATAAATATGTACGTATTTCACAAATATAACAAAAACTATGGACTCATATGCAAATTTTTTCATGTAACTTGCTTTGAAATAGCTTAGATATAGTATATGAACATATTTAAAATAATAAAATAGTATATATAGTACCATATATTAGTATATGAGACATGTGAGGTAACTACCACCCGGTGGTAGGATGAACTTTCCCTATATATATATTTCCTAATAATAAAGCACGGATTGACTCCTTGGGTTCACCGTCACAATACGCTTCTTCCCGTGAATTTATGCTTTTAGTTTTTTCTTCTTCAACACGTCTATATTTATTTTCTATATCCAAGATGGTACTAATTGCCGGTAAATTTGCAGAAAAGCCCCTCACTTTTTATAGAATCAACTTGCAGTTTGTATAGAATCAACCCGAAAGAGAAAAAAAAGCCCACGCCGTCCGTCTCCCACACATGAAGCAGAGCAGTTGATTTTCTCTATAAAATCCCACATCGCTACTTCACAATTAATTTCATCGGTTCATATACGTGCCCCTTGATGATTCTAATAAGAGGCAACGGAAATCAATGGAGGAACGAATCTAGAGAGGTGTGCAGCGAAGGAACCAAACGGAGCTAGAGAGATGTGGAAGAAATTGGGATGATGCTCATAGAAATTGGCCTGCTAGCGAAGGGAAGGGCCTGCTCCGGGCAAAGGAGAGGCCGTTCGGAGGGGAGCAACCATGTCTAAGGTGGTACTAATCGCCGGTAATTTGCAGAAAAGCCCCTCACCTTTTATAGAATCCACCCGCAATCTATATAGAATCAACCCGGAGGAGAAAAAAAGCACACGCCGTCCGTCTCTCACACACGAAGCAGAGCAGTTGATTTTCTCTATAAAATCCCACATCGCTACTTCACAATTAATTTTATCGGTTCATATATGTGCGCCTTGATGATTCTAACAAGAGGCAACAGAAATCAACGGAGGAACGAATCCAGAGAGGTCTGCAGCGAAGGAACCAAACGGAACCCAGAGAGATGTGGAAGAAATTGGGATGATGTTGATAGAAATAGGCCTGCTAGCGAAGGGAAGGGCCTGCTCCGGGCAAAGGAGAGGCCGGCCGGAGGGGAGCAACCCTGGCCTTGCTCGGCCACGAGCTTCATGGTGGGGCGGCGTTGTGGCCCTCGTCGGTCGGTGGCAGCGGCTATGGCGCCTCCATGGCATAAGAAGGGGAGGCGAAAGCAGCGGCTACGACGCCTCCATGACGCAAGAAGGGGAGATGAAGGGGGCGCGCGAGGAGGCGAAGGGTACAGTAGGAGAGGATGGAGCGGCGGAGGCTGTGCTCGCCGGCAACGGGCCCTGGCCGGCCAGCCTCTAGATCTTGGCTACCAACGGAGCCACTACACACCGCGGTACCGCGGCCCTGCAGCCCCCATCGCCTCCAGCCAACCTCCACAAGGAGGAGAGGGGCTACACCA
>NC_041383.1:20847540-20861119 GCF_002162155.2 Triticum dicoccoides
AGCGGGCACATCCCGGGAGGGGAGGTCGGGATGGACTTGGCTTGGCGAGAGTAGGAAAAGGAGGAGAAAAGGAACAAACACCTGGTGAAGTGTGTGGGAGAGAGACAACGATGATAAGGTTGGAAGGGGACAGCGGTGCATGGGGATCCTGATTAATTTTTTCAAGGGAAAGAAGGATCCCGATTGTGTTAGATCTTTTTCGTAGCAGTACATGCATTTGTTTGCTTCTCCAAATCTACATGCACACAATTTTCTTTTTCTTGAAGTTGGATTTGCATCCGTTTGTATTTATTTTTATGTATACTCATACTAACTACATAGGCCAACACACACGGCAGATACATATATGCCTAGGCACCCAATAAAACAAAGTAGATTTCTCGCCTTAGGATGGACAACATTCAAATGTATTGTGATTGCGTGAGTATTGAGATCACTGTCAGCGAGAGTGGGGAGGAGGATAAGTAGCAACACAGATAGGACGCCATGCATTGAAATAAAGGACGGACATATTGTGGTCTCGAGTCATAATTATTGGGTTAGGAGAGTGTGGTATTTTCCCGTTGCAACGCATGTCGTGGTTCTAAGTCTGACAGTAGAATGGGGGGTAGGTATGGAGAGGCAAGATCCTAGCTATGGAGTAGTTGTACACACGAGTGTTTAACGAGTTCAGGCCCTTCTCTGAGGAAGTAAAAGCCCTGCGTCTCGGAGCCCGGAGGCGGTCGACTGGTTTATGTGTATATGAGTTACAGGGGTGCGAACCCTTCTACCAGTGGAGCGGGTGGCTTATATAGAGGACGCCAGGACCCCAGCCAACCCATGTAGCAGAGGGTTAAAGTACATTAAGGCCGGGCGTTACTGGTAACGCCCTACATAAAGTGCCATCATGACCATTAAGACTACTTAGTTACAGACCGTTTGGATACAGAGTAGATCCTGAACTCCTGATGGTCGAGTGAGTCTTCATGGTCGAGTGTCTTTAGGTTCGTCGAGTGTCTTCTAGCCGGTCGAGTGGAGTCCCTCTTGGTCGACTGGAAGGTAGCTTCGTCTAAGGATGTCCTTGGGTATGGTATCCTGGATAGGTCCATGACCGTACCCTAGGTACATAACATCATCATTAGCCCCCGAATGGATCGAGGTTCGAGTGAGGAAGGAGTTGATGATTTTCTCCGACTCATTTCCTGTGCTTTGATTATGTCGTATCTTGGATCGGCGATTTTTCTTTCGGCGCTGGCGTCAACTTTTGCTTCAGTTGCCTTGATCCATTCTTGTCTTCTGTCGAGTGAACTTTTTGAGCTTTAGTGAACTTCCGAGCGACAGATCACATGAAAGATATCGTCTGACAGATTGATCTGCTGTTAGCGGATTTTGCGGGATCTGAAATTTGGGAAGCGCACGAAGCGGGGCGAACCGCGGTACTCGGAAGAGATAAGGCGTGGACGCCTTGATTTCCGTGCCGCCTTTTTCGCCACGTATCGTGCATGCGTGATTGTTTCGGGATGTGACAGGACTGTCCGGGCCCACTCGTCAGCCACTCGGAAGCGTCCTTATATAAAGTGTCGGGCGAGGGTTTTTTGAACAGTGCCTTCCCATTCTTCTCTCTTCCCTCTTTGCCTCCGCCCACTGCGCCTGCTCTCGCCTCCGCCTATCCACTCCTCACGCGCTTCGCCGGCGACAATGGTGAAGGAGAAGACGGCGGCCCTAGAGCGCGAGAATAAGGCGACCGCGACGGGGAAGGCGAAGGGGAGACCGTCCAGTCGGGGCGGATCTTCGTCAAGGTCCCGCCTGCCGAAGGGTTGGGTCCAAGGGGATTGGGTCCGCTCGACCATCACTAAGAAAGATCTCAATGACCTGGCCAATGAGGGACTGATCCCCCATGGGTCAGCGAGGCTTCCGGGGACCGAGTGTCAACCGCAGCCGCAAGAGGGTGAGTGCGTTCTCTTAGCCACTCGCGCAGATCGTGGTTTTTCTCTGCCGCCGAGTGTTTTCTTCCGGGGGTTTCTGAATTTCTTTGGGGCGCAACTCCACCATTTCACCCCCAATTCCATCGCCTATCTTGCTGCCTTTGTGTCCATGTGCGAGAACTTCCTGGGTTGTCGACCACACTGGGGTCTCTTTAAGCACATATTCACCTGTCGCTCACAGACAGTGAAAAAGGCGAGTCCGAACGATGAGAGGACTAAGGTTATCCAAATGTGCAGTGGTCTTGGGATCCAGATGAGGAATAAGAGTACCTTCCCGGCCATGACCCTTCCTGAGTCGGTCAGAGGGTGGCAGTCGACTTGGTTCTACTGCCAAGACGAGTCGACGCCGGGGCAGTCGACTGGTCTCCCTCCATTTTCTATGGACCGAGTGGACAAACCCTCTTCTCTGAAAGTGCTTCCTGAGGAGAAAGTTCAGGTAAAAATGCTGATGGAGCGCGTAGTCCAACTCGTTAGAGAAGGAGTGACAGGTATGGATCTTCTGGAGGTCTTCCTTAGGTGGCGCATCCAACCACTTCAGTACCGAGGCCATCCGATGTGGCTGTATTGTGGGACCGAGGACACCACTCGGGTCCATCCAGAGGCGGTCGACGACACCACACTGGAGAGGTGGGTGACCGCGATCATGGGGAATAAGGACAACCCTCGAGGGGCCAGGAGGATCCCACCACTCGACTGTACCTACACACCGGACACGGTATGACCATTTATTTCCAATTGCAATCTTGCTTTATTCATTTTGCTTCGCTGTGAATTGGTCGAGTGATCTTTGTTTTGCTTTGTTGCTTGACAGGCCACCACAGAGTTATACTCGATGCCCAATGGAGCGCAGACGCCGACTGAAGAGGAGGAAGGAAGTGGGGGCGAAAGCCCGGAGGAGTGGGATTCGGATGCTGACGACGATGATGAGGCTGAAGACTCTGATGAGGAGGAAGAGGAGGAGGAGGAGGAGGAGGAAGTTGCACCTCCTCGCTTGGAAAGACGCTCGAAGCTTGTCCATGATCCCGCGACTGAGTGCGGTAAGGGGGTCGCGACCGCTACCCAGTCGACCAAGCACCCTCGGACTACTTCTTCGGCGCCGACTGAGAAGGCTCCGAAGCAATCTCGGGTGGTACCGTCAAAACCTGTGAAGGTCTTGCCAAAGATGAAGATGGTGATCCCCACTATCTCAGGGTAATGGTAGTCTTGAGTTTTCCCCGTTTCATGAACTTGTTCTTGGTCGACTCATGGGTCAATCAACTGACTTTCGGAACTGCAGTGCTGCTACTTCTGATACTTCGGCCAGGGCTGAAGACCACGAGATGGAGGATGCCGCTACCTCAAAACCTGGTATGACTCTTGTGATGCCGTTTTTAGTCGACTGACTTATTGTCTCTAATTTTGATTCTTTCTGCAGCTTCATCTAACATTGTTATTGACCTTCCTGACGACGACGACGAAGAACCACCAAGGCAGAGGAGGAGCAAGAAAACGTCTGCTGGCAAGGCAACTCAGGATGTGCCAGCACCCTAGACGTTGGTCGTGGAGGGAGACAATGTCACTCGGCCTACCGTAATCTTTGCGGTGCCGTTGACGAGTGCTCGTCCTTCATCGTCGAGTGCTGCTCAACCCTCGCTTTTCTCCACCTACCCCGTTCCAGAAGACCAAGCTAGTGCTGCTAAAGAAGCAATACGCCAGGCGGGGGTCATGATGGAGCAAGTGAAGGCAATACGAGAAGCCAGCCAGGCAGCCTATGACGCCAGTTCGGCTCTTCAGAGTAATGTTCAGGTCAGTCGGTCACTGCCTATTCTGTTAGGATATGATATCTGAAAACTCTTCTTTCTGAAATTCTTAGAGTTTGTCCTACACCCAGTGGGTGTGTCGGTTGAAATTCCGGATTAGTGGGGGCACGCTGAGTGCACCCACTGGGTGTAGTCCCCAAGGCTATGGTCGACTGCTGGCAGTCGACCATAGGCTTTAAGTTTTTTCCTTACTCGACTAGGTCGAATAGATTCATAGACCGGTGGGGGCACGCTGAGTGCACCCACTGGGTGTAGTCCCCGAGACTGTGGTCGACTGCTGGCAGTCGACTATAGTCTGAAGAACATCTCTCCCCCTTCTTTTTTTTCTTCTTTTTTGTGTTGGTCGACTGGTCGAGTCTAACTGATGAAACTAGTGGGGGCACGCTGAGTGCACCCACTGGGTGTAGTCTCTGAGACTATGGTCGAATGTTTGTATTCGGCCATAGTCTTAGAAATGCTATGATTTTTCCTTACTCACTCGGAAGTGAATTGTCTTTGATATCTGTCGATTGGTTCTTTGTAGAAATCCTGTGACCTTGCAGCTCGTTATACTGAGTTGGAGAACAAACACATTCAGCTCGAGCTCAATCTGAAACTGGCCCAAGAGAACTTAACGAAGGCGAAGGAGGAAGCTAAAGGTATGCTTGGTGAGGCCTTTGACGACTGCCTTTGCCTCTTACTTGTTTCCGAATCTAATCTCACTGTAACTTTGCAGACAAAGTGAGGGATGCCCTGAAGAAGCAAGAGCTTGACTTTGCTGAGATGCAAAAAACTGCTTTAGAGAAGACCAGGCTTGCGGATGAGAAGCTGGCTTCAGTGACCAAGATTGAAGAAGAAAACACCAATCTGAAAGCTGCTCTTGATGCTGCCAACCAGGAGGTCAGTCGACTGAAAAGTGACAAGACCACCCTGAATGACAAGGCCAGTGAGTTGAAGAGAAAGAAGAACGATCTAGAGGCTTATCTGGGTGGACTCGCCAAGAAGTTGTTCCTCATGCTTGAAGGTAATCCTTTGTATCAAACAAATATTTTAATTGTAACCTCCGACTGTTTGTCTTGACTCGGTGGTTGTGCTTGCAGAATTTTGTCAGAATTTTGAAGAGGAGACTGGTCGACTGGAAGTAAACCTGGACCCCATCAACTCTCCCGTGAAAGATGAAGTCGCCATGAATGTGCTCCGGCTTGAATCTCGTGTTGCTGCTGTCATCGACTATCTCACAAGGCTGAAGGTCGCAACTTCTCGCATCGACACAACACTCTGGCCAAGAGAGACGCTCCAGAACGACCTTGAGTCCCTGATGACTCGACTGAACGAGGTCCCAAGTCGAGTGTAGGAGTGGAAGAAGTCTTCGGCCAGGTGCGGTGCGGATGTTGCTCTGTCTCTGGTCCGCGTTCACTGCAAGGATGCACGAGAGGACAAGCTGGTGGCTCTTAGGGTGGCTAACACCAAGAAGCACGATTTCAGACCTTTCATGGAGACCTTCATTTCTGCTGCCACTCGGATTGCCGATGGGATTGATCTGGACGAGTTTGTTGCACCTTCCAGCCCTCCACAGGAGGGGTAAAAAACTTCTGAGCTTGATACTTTAAATTTGCCTCGGTATGCCGAGTGAGTTTTGTAACCGACAAACCTTAACAGGCCTAGCGCCTGAGCACTGTCGGTTCCGTTAGGTGTTATCCGAATTTGGATTCGACGTTGAATATGTTTGCATTTGGTTTGAGGTGTCTTTTGCAGGTTAAAGCGAAGCGCTCATTGCAATCGACTTGTTCCCCAATACACTTAGGCGAGCACTGGGCTGCAGCTAAGCCCCCGAGTGGGAGGTTTGCTCTCCGCTCGGTAGGATTTAAATACTTAGGCGAGCACTAGGCTGCAGCTAAGCCCCCGAGTGGGAGGTCTGCTCTCTACTCGGTGGGATTTCAAATACTTAGGCGAGCACTGGGCTGCAGCTAAGCCTCCGAGTGGGAGGTTTGCTCTCCACTCGGTAGGATTTTAAATACTTAGGCGAGCACTGGGCTGCAGCTAAGCCCCCGAGTGGGAGGTCTGCTCTCCACTCGGTAGGATTTCAGATACTTAGGCGAGCACTGGGCTGCAGCTAAGCCTCCGAGTGGGAGGTTCGCTCTCCACTCGGTAAGATTTTCAAGAACTTAGGCGAGCACTGGGCTGCAGCTAAGCCCCCGAGTGGGAGGTTTGCTCTCCACTCGGTAGGATTTTGTATCGATGGCGTAGCTCGGAAGGAGAGGGTAGCAGTCGACCTGCACCTCGTTCTCCTTGCAGAGCGCATGTTGTATTTGTGGCGTAGCTCGGAAGGAGAGGGTAGCAGTCGACCTGCACCTCGTCTTCCTTGCAGAGCGCATGTTGTACTTGTACTTAGGCAAGCGCAATGCTGCAACTAAGCCTCCGAGTGGAAGGCTGGCTTACCACTCGACAGGATTTTGTTTATCTTAGGCGAGTACTTGGACTGCAGCTAAGCCTCCGAATGGAAGGCTGGCTTACCACTCGACAGGATTTTGTTTATCTTAGGTGAGTACTTGGACTGCAGCTAAGCCTCCGAGTGGAAGGCTGGCTTACCACTCGACAGGATTTTGTTTATCTTAGGCGAGTACTTGGACTGCAGCTAAGCCTCCGAGTGGAAGGCTGGCTTACCACTCGACAGGATTTTGTTTATCTTAGGCGAGTACTTGGACTGCAGCTAAGCCTCCGAGTGGAAGGCTGGCTTACCACTCGACAGGATTTTGTTTATCTTAGCGAGTACTTGGACTGCAGCTAAGCCTCCGAGTGGAAGGCTGGCTTACCACTCGACAGGATTTTGTTTATCTTAGGCGAAACGGATTTCGTAGCTAAGCCTTCGTGTGGGAGACTGGCTCACCACTCGGTTAGGATTTACAGACTTGGGCGAATCGGATTCGCAGCCAAGCCACCCACTGGGGGATTGTTTTGAGCGGACAAAAGAAATAACGATTACTGGGAAAATTATAAAGCTCTTGTCTTTGATAAATAAACTACAAAAGTACTTTTATTACAACTCATCCGAGTGAATACTTAGGTGTAAAAGGGGCGGAGAAGCTCCGCGTTCCAAGCTAGGGGCTCGTCCATCTGATGCTTGACATTGTAAAGACGGTATGCTCCATTGTGGAGAACCTTGGTGACGATGAATGGACCTTCCCAAGAAGGAGCAAGCTTGTGTGGTTTCTGCTGATCCACTCGGAGAACTAAATCTCCTTCCTGGAAGGCTCGACTCTTCACGTTTTTGGCGTGGAAGCGACGCAAGTCTTGTTGGTAAATGGTCGATCTGATCAGAGCCATCTCCCTTTATTCCTCTAAAAGGTCGACTGCATCTTGCCGTGCTTGTTCTGCTTCAGCTTCAGTGTAGAGCTCGACCCGGGGAGCATTGTGGAGAAGGTCACTCGGCAAGACTGCTTCAGCTCCGTAGACCAAGAAGAATGGAGTTCTTCCAGTCGACTGGTTGGGCATGGTCCTTAACCCCCAAAGCACCGAGGGAAGTTCCTCGACCCATGCACCAGCCGCATGCTTAAGATCACGCATCAAACGGGGTTTCAACCCTTTGAGAATCAAACCGTTGGCTCGTTCTGCTTGTCCATTCGACTGTGGGTGAGCAACTGAAGCATAGTCGACTCGCGTGCCTTGAGATGTGCAGAAAGCTCTGAACTCTTCGGAGTCGAAGTTTGACCCGTTGTCAGTGATGATGCTGTGCGGGACCCCATATCTGAATATCAATTCTCTGATGAAGCTGACAGCAGTACCGGCATCGAGGTTCTTGATGGGTTTAGCTTCGATCCACTTAGTGAACTTGTCGACTGCTACCAACACATGGGTAAAACCGCTTCTGCCTGTTCTCAAAGGACCGACCATATCCAAACCCCACACTGCAAAGGGCTAGACGAGTGGTATAGTCTTCAAAGCTGACGCGGGCTTGTGTGACATATTGGAGTAAAATTGACACCCCTCGCACTTGTCGACTATCTCCTTCGCCATTTCATTCGCTCTTGGCCAATAAAATCCAGCTCGGTATGCTTTGGCCACGATGGTCCGAGAGGACGCATGATGTCCACAGGTCCCCGAGTGGATGTCATCGAGGATTATTCGACCTTCCTCCGGTGTTATGCATTTCTGACCAACTCCAGTTGCGCTTTCTCTATACAACTGTCCTCTTATCACGGTAAAGGCCTTAGATCGGCGGACAATCTGTCGAGCCTCTTCTTCGTCCTCCGGGAGTTCTTTCCTCAAGATATACGCGATATATGGTACGGTCCAATCTGGAGTGATCACTAGAACTTCCATGATCAGGTCGACCACTGCTGGGACTTCAACCTCAGTCGGGTCCGTAACACTCTTAGGTTGCGGAGCTTCATCGGTAAAAGGATCTTCTATGACTGACAGAGTGTGGATATGCTCCAAGAACACATCACTGGGGATGGCTTCTCTCTTGGATCCTATCTTCGCCAGATCGTCAGCTGCTTGATTTTTCAGTCGGGGTATGTGGTGGAGCTCTAACCCTTCGAACTTCTTTTCGAGCTTCCTCACTGCATTGCAGTATCCAGTCATGGTTGGGCTTCTAACGTCCCACTCCTTCATCACCTGATTGACCACCAAATCTGAGTCGCCATAAACCATAAGGCGACGGACACCGAGTGAAATGGCCATGCGCAACCCATACAAGAGTGCTTCATATTCTGCTTCATTGTTGGAGGAATCAAAGTGGATTTGGAGCACATATCTGAGTTTATCTCCTGGGGGGGAAACCAAAACAACCCCAGCACCAGAACCATTTAACATCTTAGAGCCATCAAAGAACATGGTCCAACGCTCCGAGTGAACTTCAGTCGGCTGTTGTTGCTCAATCCACTCGGCAAGGAAATCTGCTATAGCCTGGGACTTAATGGCTTTCTTTGCCTCGAATTTGACATCAAGGGGAAGGAGTTCAATCGCCCATTTAGCCACTCGACCAGTTGCATCTCTGTTATGCAGAATCTCTGACAATGGTGCGTCGCTGACGACTGTAATGTCGTGATCAGAGAAATAATGAGCAACCTTCTTCATGGTCATGTAGATCCCATACACAAGCTTCTGATAATGAGGATATCTTTGCTTCGATGGGGTCAAAACTTCAAAGAGATAATACACTGGGCGCTGAACTTTGAAGGCTTTCCCTTCTTCTTCCCGCTCGACCGTAAGTACTGTACTGACGACTTGTCCTATGGCTGCAATATAAAGCAACAGCGGCTCTTTGCTGATTGGAGCAGCCAGCACCGGCTGGGTGGAGAGCAGAGTTTTTAACTCGGCAAACGCTGCATTAGCTTGTGGAGTCCACTCGAACTTGTCTGCCTTCTTCATCAGTCGGTAAAGGGGCAATGCCTTTTCACCGAGGCGAGAGATGAATCGACTTAAAGCGGCCAAGCATCCAGTAAGCTTCTGGACATCATGCACACGCACAGGGCTGCCAACTTTCTCTGGGTTAGCATCGATTCCTCATTCTGAAACGAGAAAACCGAGTAGCTTTCCGCCAGGTACTCCGAATGTGCACTTTGATGGATTGAGCTTGATATCATACCTTCTGAGATTGGCAAATGTTTCAGCTAGGTCAGTCAATAGGTCGGAACCCTTTCGCAACTTGACCACGATATCATCCATGTACGCTTCCACATTCCGACTGATTTGAGTGAGTAAACACTTTTGAATCATTCTCATGAACGTGGCTCCGACATTCTTGAGGCCGAATGGCATGGTGATATAGCAGAAGCACCCGAATGGAGTGATGAAAGCTGTTTTGATTTCGTGAGGTCCATACATACGGATCTGATGGTACCCGGAATAAGCGTCTAAAAAAGACAATCTCTCGCACCCTGCGGTCGAGTCGACAATTTGGTCGATTCGAGGGAGAGGAAAATGATCTTTCGGGCAGGCCCGATTGATATGTTTGAAATCAATGCACATACGAAGTGAGTTGTCCTTCTTGGGAACCATGACAACATTGGCGAGCCACTCGGAGTGGTATATCTCTCGGATGAACTCTGCTGCAAGGAGCCGAGCCACCTCCTCGCCAATGGCTTTTTTCTTCTGAACGGCGGACCATCGAAGATGTTCTTTAACAGGTTTTGCTTTTGAGTCGACTCTAAGGCGACGCTTAGCCAGCCCCCTGGGAACACCCGGCATGTCAGCTGGCTTCCATGCAAAGATGTCCCAGTTCCCACGGAGGAACTGGATGAGCGCTTCTTCCTATTTAGAGTTGAGTGTTGTGGAAATATGGGTCGGAGCTGCATTGGAGTCAGTCGGGTGGATATGAACTGGCTTCGTCTCCCCGGACGACTGAAATGCTGACTCTATGGCGGGCTTCTTGGCCCGCAGCAAATCACTCGGATCTGCATTCTTCTTGTATTCCTCCAGCTCTACCACTGTTATCTGGTCATCCGTAATCTTTGAGCCTTTCTGGAAACACTCTTCTGCTTTCTTCCGGCTGCCAGTGATGGTGATCACGCCTTTGGGGCCAGGCATCTTTAACTTGAGGTATACATAACATGGTCAAGCCATGAAGCGGGCATAGGCTGGTCTTCCCAAAATAGCGTGGTAGGCGCTTCGGAAATCCACGACTTCAAATGTCAGCTTCTCTTTGCGGAAATGCTTCGAGTCGCCGAACACTACATCCAGAGCTATTTGGCCGAGTGACTCAGCCTTCTTTCCAGGGATGACTCCGTGAAAACTCATGTTGCTGGAACTGAGCCTGGACATCGGAATGCCCATTCCCTTGAGCGTCTCTGCGTACAGTATATTTAATCCACTGCCGCCATCCATCAGTACCTTCGTCAGTCGAGTGCCTTCGACGGCTGGGTCGACCACCAGCGCTTGCCTCCCAGGGGTGGCAATGTGAGTGGGGTGATCAGACTGGTCGAAAGTAATGGGAGTTTGCGACCATCTCAGATAGTTTGGTGTCGCCGGGGCGACCATATTGACCTCACGGTTGATCACTTTCAGTCGACTTTTGCTCTCTACATCAGCAAAAATCATCAGAGTGGAGTTGACATGAGGGTACTCCCCATCACTGTCCTCCTTGTCCTCAGCCTTGTCCGACTCCTTCTCTTTGTCCTTCGGCTGTTTCCCTTGAAACTGCTGGATTAAGAGCCGGCACTGGCGAGTGGTATGCTTTGGGTAGATGAAGTTACCCTCTTCGTCTTTCTTCGTGTGGATATGACACGGTAGATCCATCACGTCATTACCTTCCTTATCTTTTACCTTCTTGGGGTTCCAAGATCCTTTGGGCTTCCCTTTGAATTTGCCCTGAGTCACGGCCAGAGCTTCTCCAGGAGCAGCTGGCTCGGCCTTCCGCTTTTGCTTCCGACTGGAGTTTCCTTTATCCGACTGACTCGGCTTGTACTTGCCACTCCGGAGTCGGTCCTCTTCTTCGCCATTGGCGTACTTGGTGGCTATTTCCATCATCCGACTCAGGGTCATATCTCCAGTTCGACCAAACTTTAGGCTCAACTCTCTGTTCTTGACACCATCCTTGAAGGCGCAGACCGCTTGATGGTCTGACACATTCTCTACATTGTGATGCAAAGTGATCCATCGCTGGATGTAATTTCTCAGTGTTTCACTCGACTTTTGTACGCAAACTTGCAGCTCTGTCAATCCAGCCGGTCGCTTGCAAGTTCCCTCGAACGTCCTGACGAACACTTGGGAAAGATCCTCCCAGGTGTAAATGCTGCTAGGAGCTAACTGATTCAACCACGCCCTGGCCGAACCCTCTAGCATAAGTGGCAAATGCTTCATTGCCACCTCATCATTACCGCCACCAATCTGAACAGCCACTCGGTAGTCTTCAAGCCAAGTTTCAGGCTTAGACTCTCCGGTGAACTTACTCACTCCAGTCGCCAACCTGAAGTTGGGGGGATCACTGCGGCTCTGATGGCTCTGCTAAAGCATTCTGGACCTGAAACGTGGACTCGACTGCTTGTGGGCACATCTCTGTCATGGCCACCTCTATGAGCTCTGTTCCGGTCGACCAAACCTTGCACGATGATGGATCTCGCGTCAAAGCCTGGCTCTCTGGGTCGACCGGAGCTCTCCGCCCAACACTGAGCTGGCGTCTGTCATCTTGCTGCCGATGGGCGTTAGACCCACTTCTCGGGGGAGGAGTGGGCACTCGACGCCTGTCATCACGATCAAATCGATCATCATAGGGGTCCCGCCGGCCTTCACGTCCCACGCGCCTCGGAGGCGACCTTGGACTGTGAGCCGACTGAACAGTATTCGCGGTGACGGATCGACTGTGAATCCTGTTGCGCGACTGTGACACAACTGAATTCTGATCTCCTGCCGCCCGGAGCAAATCTCTGATCTGCATCAAGCCTCTTCCAGCCTCCGACTGAGAGGGCTGAATTGACTCCGCTATACGGGCTGCAGCTGCCAAATTCTGAATCGGGGTTCGATATAGCTGAGTCGGTTGCGGAAAGAGCTGGCGTCGGCGGGAGTCGGGTACTCGCTGGCGCGCACGCTCGTCGAGCGCTCGCTGGAGGTTCTCCAGTTGAGTGCGTTCAGCCAAATTGGCCAAACGCGCCTCTTCCAGGGCACGAGCCTCAGGGGTTTCTCCTGCAATGGGAGTATGCAGGGCATCCATGTTCCGGCGGCGAAGTTCTTCCCTTTGCTGAGAAGTGAGTGGCTCGGGCTGATACTCTTCGTGGGCCTGAGCGGGGTCGCCCCCGTCGTCCATCCCGTCGTTGCGGGGGAAACCGGGAGGGCTACGAGGCTCGTTGACCATCAGGACCTCCGTCGCTGGATCACTGCTATCGCACTCGGATGCAGTCTCTACGGAGCCAGTCGACAGGTCAAAAAGGCCGTAGAGAGATTCGTCGCGCTCAATTGCCGCGACTTGGGTGGTGGCCGATTGGCGAGCCACTGCGTGTCTCACCCATCGCTGGAGCCTCGACCGACCGGAGCGCTTGCGCTGGCGGGAGACAGGGAGGGAGGACGACGCAGGAGTCGACCGGTATGGGGTCGACGGCTGCCGCAGCAGGACGCCACGGACACACGCCCGAAAGTGCGTCGCCCCACGGACGGGGAGCGCGTCGATGTTGAGTGGTGCCTCCTGGAGCCAAGCAGAGTCGTCGGCGATGAAAGCGAGCGCACCGAGACGGATCTCGCGACCCTCGACCAGAGCTCCGCCGGAAACCATGATGAAGGCAATCGGACTAATTGCAACTTCTCCAAAAAGTCGCTAAGACACCTGCCCCACGGTGGGCGCCAACTGTCGTGATTCTAAGTCTGACAGTAGAATGGGGGTAGGTATGGAGAGGCAAGATCCTAGCTATGGAGTAGTTGTACACACGAGTGTTTAACGAGTTCAGGCCCTTCTCTGAGGAAGTAAAAGCCCTACGTCTCGGAGCCCGGAGGCGGTCGACTGGTTTATGTGTATATGAGTTACAAGGGTGCGAACCCTTCTACCAGTGGAGGGGGTGGCTTATATAGAGGACGCGAGGACCCCAGCCAACCCACGTAGCAGAGGGTTAAAGTACATTAAGGCCGGGCGTTACTGGTAACGCCCTACATAAAGTGTCATCATGACCATTAAGACTACTTAATTACAGACCGTTTGAATACAGAGTAGATCCTGAACTCCTGATGGTCGAGTGAGTCTTCATGGTCGAGTGTCTTTAGGTTCGTCGAGTGTCTTCTAGCCGGTCGAGTGGAGTCCCTCTTGGTCGACTGGAAGGTAGCTTCGTCTAAGGATGTCCTTGGGTATGGTATCCTGGATAGGTCCATGACCCTATCCTAGGTACATAACATCATCAACGCACGGGCTCTTTT
>NC_041383.1:20861376-20870643 GCF_002162155.2 Triticum dicoccoides
TTTAGTATGTTCATATACTATATCTAAGATACTCCCAAGTGATTTATATGAAAAAATTGCAAGTGAGGTCATAATTTTATTGTATTTGTGAAATACGTACATATTTATACGTGAAATAGAGTATGCACAAAATATGATACATACTACCAAAAAAGTAGTATATATACTACCTAAACATTCTTATATACTACATACTATGCGTACATACTCTCCGATATGATAGATACTACCTAAAACATATAAAACATAAGTGGAAGTAACTACACCCGGTAGTAGGGAAAATTTGTCCGATATGATATATATATATATATATTCAAAAAACATGTATTTGAAAGAAATTCATTGTTTTTTTAAAAGTTCATCGATTTTGAAAAAGAATTTATAAAATCTAAAAAAACTTCATTAATTTTTTAAAAAGTTCATCAATTTGGAAAAAACTGTTCACAAATTCGAAAAAAGGTTCATCGATTTTGAAAAAAATAATTCACTAGTTTAAAAAGTTTGTTTTTTTAAAAAAGTGTGTGAATCGAAAAAAAAGTTCACGAATTTAAAGAAAATTTCTCGGTTTGAAAAAAGTTCACGAATTTAGGAAGAAAAGTTCATGATTTTTAAGAAAGTTTCACAAATTTTTAAAAATGACGAAAATAAAAAAAGAAAGAGAAAGAGAAAACGAAAGTCCACAAGAAACATCGGCCAAAACTAAAACCCAAAAAGTAAAACGAAAAACATGGAATACCACAGCATTTTTTAGCTATATTTTTGCACGAATATTAGCGCATGAAAGAAT
Source organism: Triticum dicoccoides (assembly GCF_002162155.2). Lineage (NCBI taxonomy): Eukaryota > Viridiplantae > Streptophyta > Magnoliopsida > Poales > Poaceae > Triticum > Triticum dicoccoides. The sequence goes on from NC_041383.1 coordinate 20,862,164, forward strand.
CGAACGTCTACATGAGGCGAGGGCGCCTCTACGATCTGCTCTAACAACCTTGTTGGCCGATTCAATTTTATCTCTGAACAAAAATTACCTCTCACGCATGCCCATGTAGTCGGTTAGGTCACTAAGGTCATCGCTGACGGCAAGACGCAAATTTCCTTCCCATGTGTCCGCGGACAGGGATCAGTCCGCAGAGAATGCGGGAGGCAGCCATCCAACCATATCATGTATATATTCCTCAGTAAATTTAAATTCAAATGTATGCTGATCCACACAACGCGCCGGATCACTCTTGCGTCGGATCGCATCTTCGATCACAATAAAAAAAAAGGGTCTTTTACATCTGTGTCCCTAACTCGAACCCACTATTCACATTTGCCCCAAATTCGAAAGCTTGCTCAAAAATACCCCTCCGCCGTTAAGTGCCCTTACAGAAATACCCTTCCGCTCCGTTTCCGTCTGGTCAAAGGAGTTTGACCGTTTACGGGGCGTTTACTGGACATTTTGCCCCTGGCTTCACATGTCACTTACATGTGGGACCCGAAAAAAACAGAGAAATAAAAAAGAAAAGGAAAAAAATCGCCCACCTCTCTTCCCTACCTCACAGCCTTTCTCTCTCACCTCCGGCGAGCTCCGGCTACCCTGGACCGGGCGCTGCCGCTGCTAGCTCCCACACGCCGCAACCCTGTCTCCATCCCATCCTCCATCTCCCTCCCTTTCCCTTCCTCCCTCCTTGTGCAGAGCTCCGCCGTCGCTGCCTTCTTCTCCGCAGGGCTAATGGCCTCCTCGGGCTCAACCTCCATGTCCAGGAGCTTTGCCAAGACCTCCGTGCCCTCCGCGCAGATCGAATTGATGCGGCGCGCCTTTATTAGTCCGTGCCATTGTTGTCTTCCTTGCCTCCGGCCAGCCGCCATCTTGCCCTGATCTGTCGCTCTGGCGAGTGCCGACTACCCTCCCTATTTTCCTCGGCAACCGGAGTTGGCCTTGAATCTCCTACAGCCTTCCCTCCGAGCTGCGCGCCGTTAAACCATCCCGACCGCGAGGCCATGTTCCGCCGGTCACCGTCATTGTGCTGGACGTCACTCCGGTCTTTCCCGTCGTACCTGCTAGATGCGTGCAACGCTTTGAGGCCTTGCTTGACCGCAGGTTGCCCCTCTGCCTCGCTCCCGTGCACCGCCGTGTTCGCCATCGTGCGTCCTCGCTCGGACCAGCGTCGGCGCCGCCCAATTTCTGCCGGCCAAACCGTTGCCAGTGGCCCCACCACCACGTGGGGATGTTAGATTAGGGTTAATCCATGATGTGAGTATTAATTAGTTAATTAATCTGTTAATGGCATATTAAATCAATCTAAAATAATCAATCCAAAATAACTAACTTATGACAGGTGGACCCATTCCCTTGTTGACCCACTCAACTGCTGACCATTTGACCTTGACAGTGGGTCCTACATGTCGGTGACAAAAGGAGGCAGGGGCAAAATGTCTAGAAAACATCAAGTAAACGGTCAAACCCCTTTGACCTAACGAAAACGGAACAGAAGGGCAATTCTGTAAGGGGAACTAACGGCGGAGGGGAATTTTTGAGCCGGCTTTGGAATTAGAGGTAAATCTGAGTAGGTGGTTTGAGTTAGGGACAGAAATGCAAATGGCCCTAAAAAAGGTTAATATGCTTAGGTTTTAAAATGCCCGAATCCAAAAGAACATTAGTCCGGCAGTTCGTACATTTCTGCCCTGCTGGACTGGCAATCCCAGCAAGCAGATCCCTGATCAAGGAGGTTTCGTCGCCGCCGTGTAGGCAGCCTCCGCGTTCGCGTCCGCCTTCGTCGCGTCCTCATCTTCCGCTGCCGCCAACTCGTCTTTCTGTTCTGCCACTGCAACATCTGGTAGCAGACGATCATTCTAGCATCGACATCCAAAGAGTCGACATTCAAGGTCAACATCTTGGCGTCCTCCGCATTGGGGGCGATCTCCACCCTCTTTTCCTCGAGCATGGCCTTCCTTTCTTCGATCATGGTCCTCCTCTCTTCGAGCTTGATCTTCTTCTCCGTCGCCTCCATCAACTGTTTTGACCTCTCTGCATTCCTCTCCTCCTTATCCGCGTCCTCCACCTGCCCGTCCTCATAGCCCCCTCCTCCTCCCATGCCTCCGTCATGGATGATGTCGAGCATCTCCCTGTCCGCGTCGTACGCCGGCTCCCTTGCTCTAGGCATTGCAGCGAACAGCATGCAGGCACCCTCTGCTCCCTAGCTGCCGGTCGCGCCTGGCCGAGCTGCGGCGAAGAATACTCGGGGAAGAGCGGCATTGCGTTAACGTTGACGATGTAAGGCACCGTACCGGCGAGGGTTCTGAGCTGCTTGACGGTGTAGTAGTATGGAGGCTTGTAAGGCTCCGGCCACGGCGCTATCTGTACTGTCGGCGCGCCCATCTGTGGGAGTCCACCACGGCCGCGCAGACCGCCTCGTCCGCCATGACCTCCACACCCATCGCCACCACTAGGCCCATGGGCAGTCCAACCACTTCTTGAGCTTCTCCTCCTCTGTGGCCTTCGCTTTGACGCAACAATTTTGTCGCGTCTCTGAGCTGATCTTCCGGGCGAGCGTGATGCTCGGATCCTCCGGCTCCGAGGTTCCATGCGTCGGCAGCGGAAGGAAGGAGAGGGTGGATGAAAAGAGCGGGAATTGGTCGAAGAGTGGTGGGGAATGAAAGAAGAGAGTGGGGGATTTTGGCGCGGGAACTATGCCAGATGCTACAAAAGCGCTAGCTCCGCCTTCCTTTTGGATGGGCGAGGGGAGGGCGGAGAGCGACGTTTCGCATATCCGGACTCCCACAAAACCCCCCATGTTTGTATCCGGTTTGTGGGAGAAATTATGTCCAGACCGTCCCGCGGAGCGATATAGGACTACGTTGGATGGCTTCCGCGGTCTGAATGGTTATAGAAGGTTTGCGGGTCCGCCTTAAAGATACCCTAACTACACTAGAAGGAATCGTGGCAGCATGGTTGCCAACAGTAGGGAAGAGATATGCACTCAGGGAAAGATAAGTGCCTTATATTTTTGGATTTTTTTTTCTAGCAAAGTTAATACGCCTTAGTAATAGGAAGGCAGTAGCATAAAATTCACAACAATTGAAGTGTTCTGTTGGTTACTATAATTTGCTTGCTGCTTGGGTTCTCTAGTTTGAATCACATTCGCCACTTTATGATTTTAGAATTTTAACGGAAGGGTAAAAAGGGCGTAAATGGACCGGCCCATGGCAGAGGTGGAATCGGTGCATTGGGCTCATGCGACGTACTTTCAGAAAAGACCCGCCCTTTATTATGAAGGGGCGTAGGTTAATCTCAGCCGTCGATATATTTAAGGGGGTGTACCGAAGCAAGAGTGGATCCACAAAGAAACCTGAGAATTTACAATAATTCAAGAATTCAACTTTACAAATTCCCTTTAACAAAAGATACAATAGCATGTCCTAGAATTCATAGTTTTGTAGACAACGAATGAAATATTGCTTAGACATTGTGACACATACTCGGTTCATATGCACTCCAAATGCTATTTCCTTATTTAATTTTATTTTTGCGGGAAAATACTACTTCCTTAGATAACCAGAATTTTGTCACTTGATATCTTCATGCGGAACTTGTTTACCATTTTTATCAATTGCCAATCCTTTTTCACCTGCTTGCAGCACAAAAAAGATACATCAGATTAAAAAAAAACTCTTACCATCCTGAAATTGGTACTAGCGAAAACTTGTTTCCAAGGTATGTACCAACAAGCTATCTCAAAAGAATTATAGAAACGGTTGCTGCTTTAGGAATAATATATTTAAAGTTCTTCACTTGTTAAAAGGCAAGAAGTGGTATATAGTAAACTACAGGCATGTCCACTGTCCAGCATGTGAATTGCACTAATTCTGAAGTATGTGTAATGTAACAAACTAAAACAATGGAAGGCAACATCAAATCACAACCAAATTACAAGGGCGGTAATCTGCACCAAGGCACAGTTGAACCCATAAATTATCATACATCAAAAGCACATGTCAGCATCTACAGGATTGGCAAAAATAATAAAGGTTGTTTGGTGCTAGGGTATTTCCCATCAAGGTAATAAGCATGAGTCATCACAGGAAATTTTTCACATATATAATTTCTAATACACAGGAGCAAATAACCAAGGGAAGTGAAAGTTACACAATGAAGGTAGTACAGTGGAAAGAAAGAGAGGCAGCTAAGGGAAAACCTGAAGTGTGTTCTGTCAGTGAGCCAATGTTTTGTGTAGAGTAGAAACTTCCTCGTGGGAATTGACAGTCTTGTTGCTTGAATTTCCATGCAGCTTTGGGTGACACCCAACAAGATGAAGTGCTTCTATTGAGGTTGGCAGATCACAAGTAGGTAAAGACTGGAACTCTGTGCAGTATGATATGCTCAGAACCTTGAGGGCTGTGAGTCTCCAAAAGTTTACTGGGAAAGATGCTGCCGTCAGTTTGGGGCATTTCTCAATCACCAAACGTTTCAGTGAAACAAAAGTACTCAAGGAGACTACAGAAGAGAGCAGTGGACAGTTGGATATTTGCAACTCTGTGACTGTTGTACACAAACTATTATTTGCTGGCACCAGAGATGTCATGTTGGGCAGATCTATCATCTCAAACGAGTACAAAGAGGGCAGCACCTGAAGAAGACTTTCCAAATTCTGATCTGATATGTCAGAGTGGCACAGCTGAAGCTTTTGGAGAGAAGTAAAGGTGTGGAGTCCCTCTGCGGCAACAAGATGCTTGCAGCCAGCGTTTATGTTTAAAACTATGATAGATGCTAGATGGCTTTGATGGAACAGTCCCCTGGAAAGTACACTGGTCGTAGAAATGTCCAGGGTGAGTATCTCTGATCGTGATGAAGAATAAGGAGCAAGCTTCATATTAGATATCAATAATGTACGCTCCACTGTAAGCTCAGAGACGGATGGCGGAAATGCAGGAACTTGAATCAGTTTGGGGCAGTCTACAATCTTTAGCCTCTGGAGACAAGGAAGTGGGTTTTCCTTCACTTCAGACCACTCGACCAAGCTGGGAAAATCGTCAAGCACAAGAACCTTTAGGGAAGGAAATGCCATGTCACCAGTACCATAAAACTCATGCCCAATTCGCTCGACCGTGCACAACTCCTTCATATGTAATTGTTCGAGGGATGGCAGAAGGCCCAGTGCAGGCAGAACTCCCAAGCTCCTGCAGTTAACAAGGTGCAAGGATTGCAGCTCCCTCAGCAACGCCAACTGTAACCAACTGGGAGATGTCACACCAAGATATCTTACAATGCTAAGTTCCTTCAAGTTTTGATGTGGCTGGAGGTTTTCTAGTACTTCACAATCAGCCACAGGGGTGAGAATTCTACAAGCTGAACTCCATTCCAGTGTGAGCGCCCTAAGATTCTCTTTACTTTTCATGTCGGTCTTGCTGGCTTCATCCTTGCTCAAGACATTGTCGAGGCCTTTAATTTTTAGCTGGCCATGGAGACCTTTTATGCACCTCAGCTCTTGCAAGGCGTGCCCTCCCCCCCTTTTAACACGGAACTCAACTGATCCCTGCAGGTTAATAAGCCGTCCAATACCCGGTAGCTGTGCAATGTACTTCATGTCGATTCCAAGGTGCCGCAACTTGACAAGCCTACTTATTCCTGCAGGAAGCTTATCAAGGGAACACTTATCTTCAAAGCACAAGGTTTGGAGATGGAGCAGCTTGCTTATGGACTCTGGAAGACTCCGAATGGTGCGAGACAGCGACAGGTAACGGAGATGGAATAAACAGGAAATAGCTGGTGGCAACTCAGTAAAGTCACAGTGACAAACATCAAGTGCTCGCAGATTCTTTAGCTTACCCAGGGAGTCATCTTCAAGAAAATGTGGCCAATTTCCAAAAACTATGACGGTGCGTAGGTTTTTTGGGAGTATGTTGATGGCAGCATTGACGTCTTGTAAGCTGCCCGTGGTGACCGATACATGGCGCACAGTTGAGGGGATACGACGGGTCATGCCAGGCTCAATTTGACAGCAATCTTCGGTTGAAGCTGACACTGCCATATCATGGATCAAGTCATGCATCTTATAGTGTGTGCGACGGCCCTGCCTGAGAGCATGGAAGAAGGACCGAGACAGCAGAACATTGAAATAATCTGTGCCCAGATCCTCCATCCTTTTGATAGTGCCACTTTGCGGTTGAATGAAACCGTTGGCCATCCAAAGGCGTACCAAGGTTGTTTGGTCGAACTTCCAGTTCTTGGGAAATATGCTGCAGAACGCAAAGCACTGCTTGAGTCGTCCTGGCAGGTAACTGTAGCTCAACCGCAGCAAGGAGAGAGTGATATCTCCGGAAAATTCTTTTTCCGAGATAATACGCCAGTACTTTGTGCTCTTTGTAGCCCCAAGCAGTCCTCCCATCAGCTTGGCAGCCAAAGGCAATCCGTTGAGCTTGGCGGCAATCTTCCTCCCAATCTGTTCCAATTCTTCAGTGCACTCCTCATGTGTGCTCCAGCCCCCAAAGGCAGATTCCTTGATCAGTGACCAACAATCATCAGTGCCCAATGCATTCAGGAAGTAGGTGTGAGATGCATCTAGCATGTCAGCCACCTTTGGTGTCCGAGTGACAGCAATAATCCTACTGCCGCTCTCCATGGATCTTAGTGGACTGAGGATTTCGTTGTAGGCGTCGTTGGTAAAGGGGTCGTCACCCCAGATATCATCAAGAACAATCAGAAATCTCCTGGACGACATTAACCGATTGAGCTTCAACTGAAGAGTTGCAAACGTGGCATCTTTGTCGATGGATCCACCGTATCTCGGGTTGGCTGAACGCAAGATTTGCTTTATGAGTTCCATCTTGTCAGGCTTGCCGGAGACATATGCCCATGCTCTGAGATCAAAGTGGCACTTGACTCTGGTATCGTCGTAGACGGACTGGGCGAGCGTGGTCTTGCCCAAACCGCCCAAGCCAACAATGGAGACAACCTTGCAGTGGGGTGAGGGCGGCTCAGTCAGCATCTGCACGATGTCGTTCAGCTCCTTGTTGCGGCCAAACACCTTGTGACCACCCTGGAGCATCGTGGCAGCGTCAAAATGGGGCACCGGAACGGTGGGCGGCAGACCGGACCCTTGGGCTTGCTTGAGCACAGAGCTGAGAGTGCTTGCGACGGAATCGAGGTCCTTGAGGAACCGGCGGCGCGACGCCTCATCGCTGCCGCTGCTGCTAACGAATCGCTTGCCCAGCCTGATAGCAGAAGAAAGTGGATTGCGATTTGACTTTGAGGAAATACCGGATTCAACCTGGAAAGTGAGGCTGTGGTACTCCATGCCGGCCACCAAGTCCTCGATGCCGTAGAAGGCCTCCTTGAGGCGACCCCTCCTCGCCGGAGAGCTCGTGTCGTCGTCGGCCCAGAGGAGGTCGCGGATCTGGTCCAGCTGGGTCGCCACCTCCCGCAGCTTGCCGCTGACGTGGTCCCCGGCGCCCAGCAGGCACCTCCGCATCTGCCTGTCGCCCAGGCTCCGGAACTGGTCGACCGCGCGAGCCATGGCCCGCAAGGCTTCCTCCAGCACAAGATCCATGGGGATGGAGGCGAGGGGCGAGGCGGAGGCGGATCCACCGATGGCTCCTATCCTTGAATGGAATGGTGTGTAATGAGACGAGAGCTTAGCATCCCCGTCTCCATCACCCCCTTTAGCTAATGCGGTCCCTTTCCTACTACTAGTACTCGGCTAATGCGGTCGCGGTCGGATTATTAACTTTCTACTGCTAAAGCCTGACAAGATGCTCCCTTTGCGAGTACGCTGCCATCTTGGCGGGTTTTCGGGCGAGCCCGTTCTACTCCCCGTGCCTGTTCGGGCCCCCCGGGGTTGAAAAAGAGCGGCCTACCGGCGAGCCGGCGCTAAATCGGTCTCTGGGGTTCGGTTTGTTTCCAACCACACGCCCACGATCGCCGCGGTTCGGCGTAGTTCGTCTCATTTTTTTTTTTTGCAAACTCGGCGACTTTTGCATTAACTTGGCCATTTTTCGTCGAAATTTGTATAAAAACTTAAAAACATGCATGAACTAACTTAAAAACGAACTAAAAAGCCTAGCCGCTGCTGCCACCGTTGCCGTTGTCGTCGTCATTGTCGTCGTCGCGCCTCACCTGCGGCGTCCTTGCTGCATCCCTCGTCGGGGTCGCCGACAGCGCTTGACGGCCCGGCCTCGCCCTTGTCGTCGCTGTCGATGACGATAACGCCGCCCTCCACGAACCTGGCACGCGCATGTCGGGGGCGCCGGGTACTCAGCCTCGTACATAAGGCGCGCCTCCGGCTCCTGGAGGTGTCGGCGGCCGAAGCTGTTCGCCGCTGCGTCGTCGCCTGGGTATCTCTCCGCCATGGCTTCGCTCGTCGGTGGGCAGGGGAGTGGTGGGAGAGCTCGCCGGCGGGAAGAAAGCTTTCACGGGAGGGAGAGGGGGAGGCTGTGGCGCTC
>NC_041383.1:20870941-20963186 GCF_002162155.2 Triticum dicoccoides
ATGGTAGCCTTCGCATTGATTCCCGCGGGAACCGAGGCAATGAGGTCGACGAAGCGGTCGTCTCGCTGACTCGGCGGGCCCACGGCTGTTTCATGCCAAAACACTCGCCCCGGCGCCCCCGGGCGCCCCCCGGCGCGTCGGGTTCAGCCTGAGTCCGCCGGCGCTGACTTCGGCCGAAGCCGGCGAAAAACGGGCTCCTGGGGACGCAACTAGGCCGTTTTTTTGGCGCCGGCGCAAAAAAATTGCCTGGGGAGGTCGTTCTAGGGGCGCGGCTAGAGATGCTCTAAGCTTCATGGATCAGTTCCTTCATTTTTTTTCTTGTTTTTGTGAAGCGAGCATAGCTAGTTGGTTAGGGCACCAACGTCGACCCTCAAACGGACTGGAAGTGTTGTGTCATCCAACCCACTCCTGCATCAGTCCACCAACCGATTCAGCCATTTTTTTCTCGCAAACTGGAGACAAACTAGGGGCTTTGCGGGCGTTCGGACAGCTGCCACGCCCGCATCTGATTAATCTAGCCCACAAAAACCCCTTTCTTGTGCCTGCTCGTGTTTCCGCCCGAAGCCAGATGCCCACATTCATGCTGGCCCAGAACGGACGTGACAGCTCACTGGAGCCGGCATTGAAGCAGCTTGCCGGCCGAGAGCGCTGCTTGCACCGCGTCCCCGGTCTACGCCCGTTCAATGCCGAAGAGACGTTTACTGTTCGGGACATGATGGATATCTACCACGCCCGTTCGATGCTCGTCCATCCGTCTGCCGCCATTAAACAAGGTCGCCAACCGAGAGACCAACTCCGGCACCCGCGCAGCGACGCACCCAGACGCTTGGCCTCACCGGTATCCACTATTTAAAGGCGGCCACACACGGCAAACATCACACCACAACCCCATCCGCTCCACGTCTTCCTTCCGTGTACCACATCCGCCATGACTGCAAGCGGGAACACTCTGTGGGAGAGTCTGTCAATGAAGATGAAGCATGAGATCGCCGCCTTGGTGGTCGCCTGGCAGTGCCACCGTGCCAGGTGGATCGAGGTCGGGATGCCGTCCAGCTCCCCAAAGGTCTCAACAACGAGGACACCCGGATGAAGACGGGCTTCGACAACGGCTCAGCGCTGAAGCACGCACTGGTGCATGCCGGCTTGACCATGGAGCAGGCGTAGACGCACTTCAACGCCATCATGATGGAGGAGCAACCGGCGCCTATGTCACTGTTCCGGCAGGTGTAGGAGGAGCAGCAGTACAACCCGGTCCCTCTCGATCAACACCGGTTGGCGGAAGGCCAGATCTACATCGAGCGAGGAAGCCGTGGCGGCCATGGCCGCGATGAATGCCAACTTTTCGCCAAGCAGCAGGCGCTCTACGAGGCCGCCCGCGCTCAAGCCGCCTATCGCAACGCACATGCAGCGCAATCGAATGCGGACACGGAGGCGGAGTTAGCTGCGCAGGTAACCGCGGACCAGTACGCCGCCGCTGTGCGTCCTACACGTCGCCAAACAATGTTTGGTCTCTCCGGTGGGATGACGACAGTGTTGACCCCTCCATTTCCATCGTGGAACTCACATCCACCAGCGACAGACAAGTCGCAGACTCCTCCGAGAATGAGTAGGGCATGAGAGGCGGCAGGGCATGGTGTCCGAATTGGGCCAGCCTGTCTCCCATGTTCTACTTTTCCTCGCCGGAGACCGCACCTTCACTTTAGGGTCTTGTCATCACCGCTCATGGAGACAACAGACAGAGGACTCGGTCGCCGGAAGGGGATAACAAGGACTTGGATGACAGATTACGTTGTAATCGAGGTTTAGGTCTGGCCCTCATTTTTTTAATAAAAACTATCCAAAATGTAATGAATGTGCTCCGTTTAGTATGGATATCAACCGGTTTGCATGAATTTTGTCCGATTTGTTGAAACAATGTTCTAAATGTATGGAGATAATGTTGGATGGCCAGCTCCCACATCGTTGTCCGCGGATTGGTCCCCCCATCGGCGGATGGATGAGGGAGGAAATTTGCAGGTCAGCGTTGGACATGCCCTTAGTTTATTGTTTGAAGCCACGCACATCCAGGTTTAGTTCTAGATTTGACACGAGCTCACATTTTTCAGACATTCTGGCGATGTGCATTGAATGGAAGACCATGTTCCCGTTAATTAGATGCCTTCAACAATTTTATCAATATCAAGATTTGTCAGCTCAATTTTGAAAGTGCTCATAAGAGTAGTATGTGTTCAAATAAACAAGGGTCATGCGTGAATATAAGCTTCTACATTTGTATTGTTATTCTAACAAAAAATACTCAAATTTTCAGCCTAATTTTGATTTAAAATTATGTATTTTTGAATTTCTATATGTTACAAAAGCATTGTAAACTTTTTTCCATACGAATTCAATGATACACTTTTTGTGAGCATATAACTTGAATATTGTGATACATATAATCCATATTTCTTTTTAATATTGGCTGTTGAATCTTATATGCCATTAAGAGCATCTCTCGGTCCCTTGAAAAGCTTTAGATAGTAAAAAAAATTGTTTTGAGGGGTAAAATTGCCCTTAGCAGACCGCCCCTATCGGCGTTCTGGGAATCAGTGTACCCAGACTTGACTGCCTGCGGCCCACGGCGTGGCTCCATCGACGGCCTGGTGCGGCCCATCTTCATCATCGACAAGACAAGACCCTCGCGAGGCATCAAGACCTCCTGAAGGAGTGGCCTTCCCAGGCGGCCTCCTGAGGAGCGGAGATTCCTATGCAAGCGCTCACCTCATGAGGCTGAGGTGACGCCAGCCATGACGACCAAGGTCAGGCGCGCGCCAGCGGGCGCAGAGTGACAGGTTTCCTCTTTGGTGCTAAGGAGGCAAATGCAGACGCAGAGTCCCGAGGAATCAATCAAAGGTTACCGTTTACGTGCAAAAAAACCAAGACCGCCAGGACGGCAGGACGGATGTCATCACCGAGCCCACCACGACGTCACGACTAGAAGCTTTGCAGGCGAAGACCAACTTTCGTCAGGATAAGATGTACTACTTGTCCCCCTTCAAAATTGGCCACTGTGGGGTCCCTTCCCGCCTAAGTTTTGGGAGAAGAGGACCAAGGCCACTATAAGTATAGCCTAGCCACCACCGTAGCAAGGGATCGGATCCTCGAAGGTCGAATCCCTGGAGCTCATATCCACCCCCAGAGCAGAACCCGCGAGGCTGCTCCTCCTTGTAGTAGTTCATCCTCAGCCCCCCATGAGGCTAATCCACCACAACGTAGGAGTATGGTTTTACACTATAAGGTGGCCCAAACCTAGGTAAACTGTCGTGTCCATTTCCTTTCCCGTTCATCGAGCTAGGCCGTGAGAGCAGCGAGTTGGCTGGCTGGAGAGGTTGAGTTCTTCGCACACGCCCCAGAGTTTGAACCTTTCTTGGGTCTGCGGATCCCTGAATCCGACATTTGGCGCGCAAGAGCCCGACGGTGCTCGCTGCCGAGCCCGAGATGAAGCACGCTATGATCACCCTAAGTCTTCCTAAGGCAACCGCCAATTCCGTGTCTTCCACAATGCGCATAGCCACAACCCCAACGACTGCCAAGAGCTCAGGGCGAATTGGGGCGGACGCCTTGGCCGCTGCCCTGAGCGCAACGACCGTGGAGGAGGCCGCGGCGGAGGCCGTTGGGACAACCGTGACCCCCATCAGGACTGGCGCGATCACCCTCGTGAGGACCGCTGGCAAGGCTAGCCTCGCGACGGTCCATGGCGAGACCAGCCTCGTGAGGACCGCCCTTAGGGCAACGCTGGCCTCCCTCCACTGCCACCAACACCAAGAAGGAACGACGACCACCGCCAGGATGATGGGGCTGGGGGCTTCCAAGAGCCTCGTGCTATCGCCTGCATCCTGGGTGGTGATCAGGCCCCCGATTCCCATCGCATCTTCAAGCAGTTCGCTCTAGGTGAACGCGGCCCTCCTCAAGCTCGAGGCGTCGCGTCCCCTCAGGTGGTCCAAGTGCTCCATCATCTTCGATTCCTCGGACCAGCTCAAGTGCGTGGCCACTGCAGGCGCGCTCCCAATGCTCTATTCGGCAACCATCAGCAACCTCGTCACCAAGACACTCGTCGATGGTGGCGCGGGGCTCAATGTCCTCTCTGTCAAGACATTTGACAGGCTCCAAGTGCCATACAACCAGCTTCTGCCCATCAACCCATTCTCAGGAGTGACCGATGGTTCCACCATCCCCATAGGGCAGATCCGTCTCCCCGTCACCTTCGGCAAGCGCGACAACTGCCACACTGAGCTCATAAACTTCGATGTCGCTCACATTCTTTTTCCGTACAATGCCATCCTCGGGTACCCGGCCCTGGCCAAGTTCATGGCAGCGACTCACCACGGCTACAATGTCCTCAAGATGCTAGTAAGCAGCGGCATCATCACGGGCGCCTGCAATGATAAGGACGCGATGTGCTCTCTCGAGCGTGACTACCAGGCCACGGCGGTCGAGAACTCAGATGGCGAGGGCACCACCCATCCTCCTGAGGCCGTCCCCAAGAAGAAGAAGCAGCTCCTCCTCAAGGGCCCTCAGGAGGCTGGATCGCCCAATGATCGCACTTCAAGCCTCGCGTCCTCTGCTAGGGTGCCTCTCCCTCTCGCATAGGAAGGCGCCTGGCGCCCCTATCAGGTTGGGCTCGAGGGCTCTCCTCCAGAGGGCCTCCGACGGGTCACGAGGGAGGCGTTCGGGCACCATGTGGAGGCGTGCTTCAATGTATTGCGCTTCCGGGAGCAGGGCACAGGGTGCGAAGCACCGAGCGCTCAGGAGTTCATCACCAAGGCGATCAGAGAGCTTCAGGAGGCGCGGGCCATGCACGACAAGCGCCAACCCGCAGCGCTTAGTGCAGCTGCCGCCCAGGACATGAGCGGCGAGCTGTGCGTCTGCGTCAACATTCTGGACCTCAACAGGGCCGCTTCTCAAGAGATCTTCTAGCCGTCCCACGTTGGTCGGTGTTGAGGCCACCCCCACAGCTACATGCGCATGCCATTCGGCCTGTCGGGCGTGGCTGCGTCGCTCCAGCGCTGCATGCAGGGTGTCTTGGCAGCTCACGAAGCCAGGCGCCAGGCGATCCTGGTGAAGGAGGGGCCAGAGCCTCACGAGCCCCCAGGACCTCAGAAGCCCGTTGGCTCATGAGGAGCGACTTCTATGGCGCGCATCTCCAGCTACTTCAACACTTCTACCCCAACGGTGCCAGGTGACTTTTTGGGTTTGTTCAGTTGAGGGCGCCCCTCGGGCTGCATTATCCTCAAGCTGTACGGGTATGCCCTGCAGCGTGTATCGTTTTGCGCATCTATCAGGACTGGTTTCGCCTCATCGTGATTATCTACATTACCCCTGCTAACCCGTCATTAGTGGAGTCTCCCCGCGCGTCCTTCGCTCGTCGCTAACCCGCCTTTCGTTCATCCCGCAACGGGCACTGCTGGCACGGTGCCTGTTCTTGGGTCCGTCCCTGCAGCGCCGATAAATTTGAGAGACCAAGCTCTGGCCCGCGGCTTGCCCCGCACACGTCACCTCACCAGGTCCTCAGTGCCTTCACCTCTTCGCGGAAAGATCACCGACAGGTCGACAAGCGCGACTGTATTCTATGCTTTCTTCCTTCAGCTAACTCGCAGGGACCTCCGGAGCCAGGACTGCGGGTCGCGATCCCTCCAAGGCACCTTCGCGAGGCATGTTGCCCCTTTTTCCATGCAATTCGCTTGCAGCCCCTGAGCATCGCGCCTCTGGGGCCCCTACTGGCCCTCGAGCCCTCACCCCCTGGCCTTGACCACGGCACCGCGACCTGGCATACTAGCGGCGGCTGAGCCTTGCTCGAGGGCCGGGACCCGAGGACGTAGAGCACCTAGATGAGCGAGGAGGAAGGGGCCGGCGCAAGTCTTGCCTGGGAACGCCGTAGCTACCAGGACACAGCCAGGCGTTGCACGAAGGCTGCCCTCGCAGAGGAAGGATAACTACAGAGTCGCCGAGATAAGTCACCCCATACACGCAAACTGTGCATCTCACGTTCAGCTTTTCGCCCCTCGCGGTCTCGCCAGGGCAATGATTTTTCCCTTTCAGTCTTTCGAGAGCCATTTGCACGTCAAAGGGGACCTCGTGAGAATCGCGCCTCATGGGCTCTTACCGGACCTCAGGCCGCTCACCTTCTGGCCTTGACCACGACATTGTGACCTGGCATACCAGCGACGGCCGAAGCCTGCCTGGGGACTGGGTCCTGCTGACGTAGAGCACTAAGCTACCGCAAGAATGAAGGGGGGGGGGACCGTGTCGTAGCGGGGAACGCAAGCGCAACACTGATTGGGGATGATAGCGCTTAAGCAAAAGCATCACAGTTTATACATACTCCTGAGGGGTTCGTCATGATCTCTTGCAGGGATGAAACAAAAATAAGAATCCCTAAGGAGGCTGCAGCCCTAATTGTTCTTCTCTCATCCATGCTGAGTGTAGACATGCTAAGTCCATGCAGTTGACTTTGTTCGGTAGTAATGTATGTGCTGAGACATGCTGGACCGAGACTTTGTTTGGCAGCCTGCATGTGTTTAAACATGCTAAACATTTTTTTGAAAAATTGAAATTCTGAACATTTTTTTAAATTGAACATATTTGAAATTCTGAATTTTTTGAAAATTTAATCAAAAATTGAATTTTTGAATATTTTATAAAAAATCGAACAAAAGTTGAAATTTTGAACATTTTTCTAAAAATTTAAACATTTTTTGAAATTTATTCTTTTAAAATTCTAACTTTTTTTTTGAAATTCTAAACATTTTTTGAAAATTTAAATAAAATTTGAAATTCCTAACATTTTTTAAAATTTAAACAAAATTTGAAATTCTGAATATTTTTTGAAAATTTAAACAATTTTAAAATTCTAAACGATTTCAAAAATTTAAACAAAATTTCAAATTCCGAACTTTTTTGAAAATTTGAACCAATTTTAAAATTCAGAATATTTTTTGAAATTTAAACAAATTTTGAAATGATGAACATTTTTTGGAAATTTAAACATATCTGGACGTGGTCTGGTGGGTGGGGACGAGGGTCAGGGCCACCATGGCTGCCTCCATGCACCCTGTCTGGGGTGCATCAGATAGACATGGCTGAAGGCCCTTTTATGCATCAGATGAGCATAGCTCAGATGAGACCGTACACACTACCAAACAAGTAAAAATGGGTCGGATTGATAACTTTTGCCCTATGCACCCTGCCCACTACCAAACCCACCCTTAGAACCACAGAGATTCCTCCTTCGACACCAGACACCAGCGCGAGGACCGGGCCCGCCTACGAATACCGACACCCACAACCGTAGTGCAGTTTCACACGGTTTGTGTAGCTTGACTGACTGACCATAACCACCCCCTTCACGTCACGTGGGATGTGGTGATGTGGAGAGGGACAAACTTTGGTTTTCGTTGATACAAAAAGATTTGTGGGAAACTGACTATACTGTAGCGGGTCCATGTTTCAAGCACTAGCAGTTTATTTTATATTTATATATATATACTCGGAGAGAGACGTCTGGATCTGGTGTATAGCCACTCCGTTTCTTTTTGTCCGCATATAAAGTTTGGTCAAAGTCAACCATTATAGAATTTGACTAACTTTATATTAAAAAATATAAAGATTCACAATATGAAATCAACATATTCAGATACACCATGAAACATATTTTCATACTATATAGTTTTAATAATGTAGATGTTCATAATTTTTTATGTAAATTTGTTTAAATTTTATGTAGTTTGACTTTGATCAAATCTTATATGCAAAGTAAAAAGAAACGGAGGGAGTACAACACAACAATCGTTTAGTGTGACGACCGGGCCCACTCTACGGACGCCAGGACCCACAGTCGTAGTACATTAAACACGGTTTGGGTTGCTTGACTGCCGGACGAACCACCCCATCACGTCACCTACGTTTGTGCTCGTTCTCTTTTTTAACATCAACACAGACATAAGCCCGCATATACACACGCATACACTCATCTTATGAACACACGCGCACACCCTATTCCTACTAGGATCTCGCATCGCTGAAAATCCTGAAATAAATTCAGAAATAAATGCGAGCACCAAGATTTGACCCCTGACAGACTGGAGATACCATAGTTTCTCTAACCATCCAACCATAAGTTGGTTCGCTATGTTTGTGCTTGTTAGGATTTAATAATTCAGTTTAATTAAAAAAATCCCAGTTTTTTCAAACCGACATCCATGTACGGTTTTCCTCACCCGAAAGATGCGCCTATTCTCTCTCATTCTAAGCAACACATCCTTGGTTTGCGTCGTTCGTAAGAGCATCTCCAGCCGTTCAGTCCCCAGGGGCTTGAAATAGCGCTGTCTGGGGGCGAACGGGCGGAAAAATCAGCATGGGGGTGGTCGGGTTCCCAGTCGCCGCCTCAAGGTCACCTAACACACCGTTTTTACAAAAACATACTCGACCAAAATTAGGCCAAACATGACACAGAATTCGGCGAAATTTAGGTGTTCGATTGGTTTTTACATATTGCAAACAGAATTTTAAAAAATAAACAATAAACTACACGCTGCACCGTCCGCCGCTCCGCCTACACGCTGAAGAGCTTGCTGAAAGTGATGTAGTCGCCACCGTCGTCGTCCTCCTCCTCCTTCACGCCGCCCCCGTCCTTACTACACCCCTCCCACTGGGTCGCCTTGGCAGACGGGTTTGGTTGGCGGCGGTGCATCGTCGTTGTTGTCCTCGAGGACGATGACGCTGCCCTCGTCGCGGCCGCGGCGCCGAGCGGCGATCTCCTCGAGGGCGCGGCGCTGGCATTCCGTCTTCACCTTGATGTAGTCCTCGCATGCCCACTTGAGGGCGGCCTCGTCGGCGGTGGCCATGTCGTCGTGCTCGCTCTTTACGGCGATGAGCCCCGGCTCCATCTTCGGCCTAACGAGGCGGGAGGAGGGAGCAGAGGAGCCACGGCCGCCCTCGTTGATGACGAGAGCGCTGCCGTAGGTGCGTCACCCGAGCGGCGTCTCCACGGGCTCGGCCTTGACGCCGACGAGCGCCGGCAAACTGGAAGAGCGGGAGGAGGAGGAGGAGGAAGAGGACTCGACAGCCATGCGCCTCGGCAGCCATAGGCCGCCGCTCCGGCGCGGGACCGGTGCCGGGGCCGCCGGGTACTCGAGTGGCAGCTCGTTGCCACCCTCGAGGTGCTCAAGGACGAAATGGAGCGTGCGTCCGGGGACGCGCCACCACAGGCGGTGGCTGTCGCGGTTGTGGCGCCCCCTCACCGGCGCGTTGTTGGTGGAGGCGAGCTACTCCTCATGGTAGCTTTGGAAGTACGCCGCCCAGTGCGCATGATTGCTGGCGGCGTACTTCGGGCGGCCCCGCACCTCCTCTGGCAGGGAGGCCCGAACGCGCGTGATCTCGCCGTGGAAGCGATCGGCGTCGGGCTGCGGGAGGACGGGGACGCCTCCGGCACTGAGCCTCCACCGCCCCGACACGCGCATGTCAGGCGGCGCCGGGTAGTTCGCCTCGTGGAGGAGGTACGCCTCCCACTCGTGCAGGGTGCGGCGGCCGAAGCCGTTGGCCGCCGCTCCGTCGCTGAGGAAACGCTCGATTATAGTGATATCTTAGTATCAACAGGATTATCATGAGTACTTATCTTGCATACCTTCAAATCAACTTCAGCAACAACATCTCGAATATAGTGATATCTGACATCAATGTGCTTTGTTCTCTCATGATACATTGGATTCTTTGTAAGATATATAACACTTTGACTGTCACTGAATACGGTAAAGCAAGATGAATCTCCACAAAGCTCAGTGTATAAACCTCTCTACCAGATAGCTTCTTTGCATGCCTCATAAATAGCTATATACTCGGCATCGGTAGTGGAACAAGCCAGAATAGACTGCAAAGTTGCTCTCCAACTCATAGCACAACCACTAATGATGGAAACATAACCTGTGAGTGATCTTCTCTTATCCAAATCACCAGCAAAATCAGAATCAACAAAACCAACAAGTCCATCTCCAGTTTTTCCAAACTGTAAATAAGCATTAGAAGTACCTCACAGGTATCTGAAAATCCATTGAACTGCTTTCCAATGCTCTTTTCCAGGATTAGCCATGTATCTACTGACAACACTTAATGCATAAGATAAATCCGTACGAGAACAAACCATGGCATACATAAGTGAACCAACTACACTTGAATAGGGAACTCTAGACATGTACTCAATATCTCCATATGACTTAGGACATAAAGTTGATGCTAATTTGAAGTGTGCAGCTAATGGAATACTCACTGGCTTGGCATTATGCATATTAAAACGACAAAGAACTTTATCAATATATCCTCTCTAACTTAGATATACTTTTTCAGACGGTCTATCTCTGGATATTTCCATGCCAAGTATTTTCTTTGCCGCACCCAAATCCTTCATCTCAAATTCATTACTCAATTGCTTATTTAGTTCATTAATCTCTGACATGCTCTTTGCAACAATTAGCATATCATCAACATAAAGGAGCAAATAAATAGTTGAGCCATTGACAATTTTCAAATAAACACAACTATCATAATTAAACCTTTTAAAACCTTGAGAGAGCATAAAGGTGTCAAATCTCTTGTACCACTGTCTAGGGGATTGCTTCAATCCATAAAGATATTTCTTTAACTTGCAGACAAGCTTTTCTTTTCCAGGAATAACAAAACCTTCAGGTTGTTCCATATAAATATCCTCTTCTAATTCTCCATGTAAGAATGCAGTTTTAACATCCAATTGTTCAAGCTTAAAATCATGCATGGCAACAATACTGAGTAAAGTGTGAATAGAGCTATGCTTTACAACAGGAGAAAAGACTTTGCTATAGTCAATACCTGGAATTTGAGTGTAACCTTTAGCAACTAACCTTGCTTTATATTTTTTTCTCATTATTACTAGAAAGACCTTCTTTCCTCTTGAAAACCCACTTGCAACGAATAGGTTTCTTCTCTCTAGGTAATTTTACTAAATCCCAAGTGCCATTCTTTTCAAGTGAGTCCATCTCATCATGCATAGCGGTCATCCACTTATTACTATCACCAGAAATAATAGCCTTGGAATATGAAGAAGGCTCAGCATTACCTTCAATTTCTTCTGCAACAGATAAAGCAAAAGAAACAACACTGCACTCTTCAATTAACCTTTCAGGTTTGTTAATACCCCATCTAACTCTGTCACGTGCGAGATTCCAACCGGGTGGAACAATAGGATGATTTGGAGTGACATGTTCATCAACATTTTCATTACCAGATGTATCACCTGAATCAATAACATGCTCCACCTGAACAGTAGGCTGTTGAATAGTAGGCTGTTGTTCACTCCCAACAGGAATATTAATAGATGGAACATCATGTAACATAGCAGATTCATTAAAGGTAACATTTCTGCTAATAACAACCTTCTGGGTTTCAGGATTCTACAATTTAAAACCTTTAACACCATATTATAACCAAGAAAAATGCACTTAACAGCCCTAGGCTCCAACTTTCCATTATCAACATGAGCATAAGCAGTGCAACCAAAAACTCTCAACTGTGAATAATCAGCAGGTGAGCCACACCATACCTCAATTGGAGTTTTATTATTAAGAGCAATAGATGGTGAATGGTTAATGAGATAACAAGCAGTGGAAGCAGCCTCAGCCCAAAACTGCCTATGCAAACCTGCATTGGACAACATGCAACAGGCTCTGGACATAATGGTCCTGTTCATACACTCAACAACACCATTTTGTTGAGGAGTATAAGGAACGGTGCGATACATCTCCATCGTATCTACTTTTCCAAACACTTTTGCCCTTGTTTTGGACTCTAACTTGCATGATTTGAATGGAACTAACCCAGACTGACGCTGTTTTCAGTAGAACTACCATGGTATTATTTTTGTGCAGAAATAAAAGTTCTCGGAATGTCCTGGAAATCCACGGAGCAACTTTTCAGAATTAATAAAAAATATTGGCAAAAGAAATAGCGTCAGGGGGCCCACACCCTGTCCACGAGGGTGGGGGGCGCGCCCCCTCCCCCTGGGTGCGCCTCTTGCCTTGTAGGCCCCCTGGACATCCACCGACCTCAACTCCAACTCCATATATTTGCTTTCGCAAAGAAAAAAATCAGGGAGAAAGATTCATCGTGTTTAACGATACGAAACCGCCGCCAAGCCCTAATCTCTCTCGGGAGGGCTGATCTGGAGTCTGTTCGGGGCTCCGGAGAGGGGGATTCATCGTCGTCGTCATCATCAACCACCCTCCATCACCAATTTCATGATGCTCACCGCCGTGCGTGAGTAATTCCATCGTAGGCTTGCTGGACGGTGATGGGTTGGATGAGATTTAGCATGTAATCAAGTTAGTTTTGTTAGGGTTTGATCCCTAGTATCCACTATGTTATGAGATTGATGTTGCTATGCTTAATGCTTGTCACTAGGGCTCGAGTGCCATGATTTCAGATCTGAACCTATTATGTTTTCATGAATATATGTGAGTTCTTGATCCTATCTTGCAAGTCTATAGTCACCTATTATGTGTTATGGTCCGACAACCCTGAAGTGACAATAATCGGGATACTTCTCGGTGATGACTGTAGTTTGAGGAGTTCATGTATTCACTATGTGTTAATGCTTTGGTCCAGTACTCTATTAAAAGGAGGCCTTAATATCCATTAGTTTCCATTAGGACCCCGCTGCCACGGGAGAGTAGGCAAAAAGATGGCATGCAAGTTCTTTTCCATAAGCATGTATGACTATATTCGAAATACATGCCTACATTACATTGATGAACTGGAGCTAGTTCTGTGTCACCCTATGTTATAACTATTACATGAGGAATCACATCTGGCATAATTATCCATCACTGATCCAATGCCTACGAGCTTTTCACATATTGTGCTTTGCTTATTTACTTTACCATTGCTATTGTTACAATTACTACAAAACTGCTATTGTTCCTTTTGCCACTGTTACCATTACTATCATACTACTTTGCTACTAAATACTTTGTTGTAGATACTAAGTTATCCAAGTGTGGTTGAATTGACAACTCAACTGCTAATACTTGAGAATATTCTTTGGCTACCCTTGTGTCTAATCAATAAATTTGGGTTGAATACTCTACCCTCGAAAACTGTTGCGATCCCCTATACTTGTGTCACATCAAGACTATTTTCTGGCGCCGTTACCGGGGAGCATATCTCTATTCTTTGAGTCACTTGGGATTTATATCTGCTGGTCACTATGAAGAACTTGAAAGACGAAAGAACTAAGATTTATCCCTCAACTACGAGGGGAGGTAAGGAACTGCCATCTAGCTCTGCACTAGATTCTCCTTCTGTTATGAGTAAGCTTACGACACCTAAACCTGCGTGTGCTATTAATTCTGATATGTCGCATGTTATTGATGATGCCACTTCTACTATGCATGATACTTATGATGAAACTACTTGTATGCTTGATACTACTGTGCCATTAGGTGAATTTCTTGATAAACAACTTGCTAGGGCAAGAGAGAATGAAATTACTGAAAATGAAATTATTGAAGATAGTGATGATGAAGGTTCTCCCCCTAAATATGAATTACCTGTTATTCCTGAGGGTTATGTTATGGATGAAGAAACTGCTAGAGATTTTCTTGCTTGCAATGAAAGATCTGATCTTAAGAAGCTAGCTAAACTGAAACAGAAAACTCTAAATGCTAGAATAAAATATGACCCTGCTTTTGCTACTTCACCTATCTTTGTTACTGATAAGGATTATGAATTCTCTGTCGATCCCGAGATAATTACTTTAGTTGAATCTGATCCTTTTTATGGCTATGAATCTAAAACTGTTGTGGCACATCTTACTAAGCTAAATGATATAGCCTCCCTGTTCACTAATGATGAGAAATCTTGCTACTATTATATCCTTAAGATATTTCCATTCTCATTAAAGGGTGATGCTAACACTTGGTTTAATTCTCTTGATCTTGGTTGTGTGTGTGATAACCCACAAGTGTAGGGGATCGCAACAGCTTTCGAGGGTGAAGCACAACCCAAATTTATTGATTCGACACAAGGGGAGCCAAAGAATATTCTTGAGTATTAGCAGTTGAGTTGTCAATTCAACCATACCTGGATAACTTAGTATCTGCAGCAAAGTATTTAGTAGCAAAGTAGTATGATAGTAAAGGTAACGGTAGCAAAAGTAAAGATAAATGTTTTTGGGTTTTGTAGTAGTTGTAACAGTAGCAACGGAAAAGTAAATAAGTGAAGAACAATATATGAAAAGCTCGTAGGCAATGGATCAAGTGATGGATAATTATGCCGGATGCGATTCCTCATGTAATAGCTATAACATAGGGTGACACAGAACTAGCTCCAGTTCATCAATGTAATGTAGGCCTGTATTCCGTAAATAGACATACATGCTCATGGAAAAGAACTTGCATGACATCTTTTGTCCTACCCTCCCGTGGCAGCGGGGTCCTAGTGGAAACTAAGGGATATTAAGGCCTCCTTTTAATAGAGAACCGGACCAAAGCATTAACACATAGTGAATACATGAACTCCTCAAACTACGGTCATCACCGAGAAGTATCCCGATTATTGTCACTTCGGGGTTGTCGGATCATAACACATAATAGGTGACTATAGACTTGCAAGATAGGATCAAGAACACACATATATTCATGAAAACATAATAGGTTCAGATCTGAAATCATGGCACTCAGGCCCTAGTGACATGCATTAAGCATAGCAAAGTCATAGCAACATCAATCTCAGAACATAGTGGATACTAGTGATCAAACCCTAACAAAACTAACTTGATTACATGGTAAATCTCATCCAACCCATCACCTTCCAGCAAGCCTACGATGGAATTACTCATGCACGGCGGTGAGCATCATGAAATTGGTGATGGAGGATGGTTGATGATGACGACGGTGACGAATCCCCCTCTCCGGAGCCCCGAACGGACTCCAGATCAGCCCTCTCGAGAGAGATTAGGGCTTGGTGGCGGCTCCGTGTCGTAAAATGCGATGAAACTTTCTCTCTGATTTTTTCTCCGCGAGACGGAATATATGGAGTTGGAGTTGAGGTCGGTGGAGGTCCAGGGGGCCCAGGAGATAGGGGGGCGCGCCCTACAGGGGGCGCCCCCTATCTCGTGGACAGGCCCTGGGCCCCGCTGGTGTATTTCTTTCGCCCAGAAGTTCTTATTAATTCCAAAAAGTGCCTCCGTGGATTTTCAGGACATTCCGAGAACTTTTCTTTTCTACACATAAAACAACATTATGGCAGTTCTGCTTAAAACTGCGTCAGTCCGGGTTAGTTTCATTCAAATCATGCAAGTTAGAGTCCAAAACAAGGGCAAAAGTGTTTGGAAAAGTAGATACGTTGGAGACGTATCAACTCCCCCAAGCTTAAACCTTTGCTTGTCCTCAAGCAATTCAGTTGATAAACGGAAAGTGACAAAGAAAAACTTTTACAAACTCTGTTTGCTCTTGTTGTTGTAAACATGAAAAGCCAGCATTCAAGTTTCAGCAAATATTATGAACTAACCATACTCACAATAGCACTTAGGTCTCACAATTACTCATATCAATAGAATAATCAGCTAGCGAGCCATAATAATAAAAATCGGATGACAACACTTTCTCAAAATAATTATAGCATGATATAACAAAATGGTATCTCGCTAGCCCTTTCTGAGACCGCAAAACATAAATGCAAAGACCTTTAAGGATCAAGGACTGACTAAACATTGTAATTCATGGTAAAAGAGATCCAGTCAAGTCATACCCAATATAAACCAATAGTAATGAATGCAAATGACAGTGTGCTCTCCAGCAGGTGCTTTTAATAAAAAGGGTGATGACTCAACATAAAAGTAAATAGATAGGCCCTTCGCAGAGGGAAGCAGGGATTTGTAGAGGTGCCAGAGCTCGATTTTAAAATAGAGATTGAATAACATTTTGAGCGGCATACTTTCACTGTCAACATGACAACTATGAGATGGCTGTATCTTCCATACTACATGCATTATAGGCAGTTCCCAAACAGAATGGTAAAGGTTTATACTCCCCCAACCACCAACAAGCATCAATCCATGGCTTGCTCGAAACAACGAGTGCCTCCAACTAACAAAAAACCTGGGGGAGTTTTGTTAAATTATTTTGATTTGCTTTGATCTTTTTGGGATCATGGGATTGGGCATCCCGGTTACCGGCCCTTTCTCGTGAATGAGGAGCGGAGTCCACTCCTCATGAGAATAACCCACCTAGCATGGAAGATATAGGCAGCCCTAGTTGTAACATGAGCTGCTCGAGCATAAAAAACATAATTTCATTTGAAGGATTGGAGTTTGGCACATACAAATTTACTTGGAACGGCAGGTAAATACCTCATATAGGAAGGTATAGTGGACTCATATGGAACAACTTTGGGGTTTAAGGAGTTTGGATGCACAAGCAGTGTTCCCACTTAGTATAGGTGAAGGCTAGCAAAAGACTGGGAAGCGACCAACTGAGAGAGCGACAACAGTCATAAACATGCATTAAGATTAATTCACACCGAATGCAAGCATGAGTAGGATATAATTCACCACGAATAAAGATCGTGAAGGCTATGTTGATTTGTTTCACATGCGTGAACATGTGCCAAGTCGAGTCACTCAATTCATTTAAAGGAGGATACCATCCCATCATACCACATCATAATCATTCTAATAGCATGTTGGCACGCAAGGTAAACCATTATAACTCATAGCTAATCAAGCATGGCACAAGCAACTGTAATCTCTAAATGTCATTGCAAATATGTTTTACTTCATAATAGCTGACTCAGAAATGATGAACTCATCATATTTACAAAAACAAGAGAGGTCGAGTTCATACCAGCTTTTCTCATCCCAATAAGTCCATTATATATCGTCATTATTGCCTTTCACTTGCACGACCAAACAATGTGTAAAATAATAAGAGTGCACGTGCATTGGACTAAGCTGGAATCTGCAAGCATTCAACTCAAAAGAGAAGACAAGATATGGGCTCTAAGTTAAATAAACAATCATGCATAAGAGAGCCACTAAGCATTTTCAATATGGTCTTCTTGACCGCCAAAGGAAAGAAAAGAAAATGAAACTATTTACACGGGAAAGCTCCCAACAAGAAAGAAGAAGAACTAGAAATCTTTTTGGGTTTTCATTTTAATTTCTACTACAATCATGGAAATTAAACTAACTAATTTTTTTGGTTTTTTCTCAAGGTTTATCAAACACACAAGAAGAAAACTAGAAAAAGGAATTTAAACTAGCATGGATGATACAATGAAAGAGTATGAGCACCGACGACTAGTATGTGAACATGAATGTAAAGTCGGTGAGAAATACGTACTCCCCCAAGCTTAGGCTTTTTGCCTAAGTTGGTCTAGAACCAAGGACCGCCGCTACTCTCTCTGGTGTAATGAGAGGTGTAATCAGGATAATACTGGCTGTTCATCTCCGGATCCCACTGGACAGATGATGCACGATAAGGGTCCAGTTCAGGTTCCGGCTCAGGTTCAGGTTCTGGAGTGAAAGCTTGGGATCGATGGTTGTTCACCGCTTCCGGTGTGACGAGAGAATTTTCTGCAAGCAAATCAAACAACAGAGGCGCAGACAAAATAATAATCTCAAAGTGTTCTTATTAAATCTAAGTTTATACAAGAGCATCCTCTCTTCGTTGTCAACAATAAACCGTGTGCTACCATGCTCTTGTAATTTAAAACGTGAGGAGGCAATTTTATCTCCTCCTTCTCAAGGTGCCTAATGGGTATCTGAAAATGTGTAGCAAGACGTGTAGCATAGATACCTCCAAAAATGGGGCATTTTGTATGATTCAGGGCTAGCCGTTTAGCAACGACGACGCCCATACTAAAAGTATTGTCTCCAAGCAAGGCATGTTGAAGAATGTGTTGGGGAACGTAGCAGAAATTCAAAATTTTCCTACGTGTCACCAAGATCTATCTATGGAGAGACCAGAAACGAGTAGAAAGAGAATGCATCTACATACCCTTGTAGATCGCTAAGCGGAAGCGTTCAAGAGAACGGGGTTGAAGGAGTCGTACTCGTCGTGATCCAAATCACCGGAGATCCTAGTGCCGAACGGACGGCACCTCCGCTTTCAACACACGTACAGCCCGGTGACGTCTCCCATGCCTTGATCCAGCAAGGAGAGAGGGAGAGGTTGAGGAAGACTCCGTCCAGCAGCAGCACAACGGCGTGGTGGTGGTGGAGGAGCGTGGCAATCCTGCAGGGCTTCGCCAAGCACCGCGAAAGAGGAGGAGCACTTGGGAGAGGGAGGGCTGCGCCAGGGGCAAGGGTGAAGCTCCCATGCGCCTCCCCACTATATATAGGGGTGGAGGGGGCTGGTTTCTTGCCCTCCAAGTCCATTGGAGCGTTGGCAAAGGTGGGAGGAAAGAAATCCCATCATTTCCTTCCCCACCGATTGCTATCCCCCCCTTTTAGGGATCTTGATCTTATCCCTTTGGGATATGATCTTATTCCTTCTAAGGGGGGATCTTGGTGCGCCTTGACCACGGGTGTGGGGCCTTTCCCCCACTACCCACATTCATGTGGGTCCCCCCATGCAGGTGGGCCCCACTCCGGAACCTTCTAGAACCTTCCCGGTACAATACCGAAAAATCCCGAACATTTTCCAGTGGCCAAAATAGGACTTCCCATATATAAATCTTTACCTCCGGACCATTCCGGAACTCCTCGTGACGTCCGGGATCTCATCCGGGACTCCGAACAACATTCGGTAACCACATACAAACTTCCTTTATAACCCTAGCGTCATCGAACCTTAAGTGTGTAGACCCTACGGGTTCGGGAGACATGCAGACATGACCGAGACGTTCTCCGGTCAATAACCAACAGCGGGATCTGGATACCCATGATGGCTCCCACATGTTCCACGATGATCTCATCGGATGAACCACGATGTCAAGGACTTAATCAATCCCGTATACAATTCCCTTTGTCTAGCGGTATTGTACTTGCCCGAGATTCGATCGTCGGTATCCTTATACCTTGTTCAATCTCGTTACCGGCAAGTCTCTTTACTCGTTCCGTAACACATCATCCCGTGATCAACTCCTTGGTCACATTGCGCATATGATGATGTCCTACCGAGTGGGCCCAGAGATACCTCTCCGCTTACACGGAGTGACAAATCCCAGTCTCGATTCGTGCCAACCCAACAGACACTTTCGGAGATACCTGTAATCCACCTTTATAGCCACCCAGTTACGTTGTGACGTTTGGTACACCCAAAGCACTCCTACGGTATCCGGGAGTTGCACAATCTCACGGTCTAAGGAAAAGATACTCGACATTAGAAAAGCTCTAGCAAACGAACTACACGATCTTTGTGCTATGCTTAGGATTGGGTCTTGTCCATCACATCATTCTCCTAATGATGTGATCCCGTTATCAACGACATCCAATGTCCATAGCCAGGAAACCATGACTATCTGTTGATCACAACGAGCTAGTCAACTAGAGGCTCACTAGGGACATATTGTGGTCTATGTATTCACACGTGTATTACGATTTCCGGATAATACAGTTATAGCATGAATAAAAGACAATTATCATGAACAAGGAAATATAATAATAACTAATTTATTATTGCCTCTAGGGCATATTTCCAACAGTCTCCCACTTGCACTAGAGTCAATAATCTAGCTCACATCGATATGTGATTAACACTCAAGGTCACATCCCCATGTGACTAACACCCAAAGAGTTTACTAGAGTCAATAATCTAGTTCACATTTACCATGTGATTAACACTCGATGAGTTCTGGGTTTGATCATGTTATGCTTGTGAGAGAGGTTATAGTCAACGGGTCTGAACCTTTTAGATCCGCGTGTGCTTTACAAATCTCTATGTCATCTCCTAGATGCAGCTACCACGCTCTATTTGGAGCTATTCCAAATAACTGTTCCACTTGGAGCTATTCTAAATTGTTGCTCCATCATACGTATCCGGTATCTCTACTCAGAGCTATCCGGATAGGTGTTAAGCTTACATCGACGTAACCCTTTACGACGAACTCTTTTACCACCTCCATAATCGAGAAAATTCCTTAGTCCACTAGTTACGAAGGATAACTTTGACCGCTGTCCTGTGATCCATTCTTGGATCACTCTTGTACCCCTTGACTGACTCATGGCAAGGCACACTTCAGGTGCGGTACACAGCATAGCATACTGTAGAGAGCCTATGATAAAAGCATAGGGGACGACCTTCGTCCTTCCTCTTTCTTCTGCCGTGGTCGAGCTTTAAGTCTTAACTTCATACCTTACAACTCAGGCAAGAACTCCTTCTTTGACTGATCCATCTTGAACATCTTCAAGATTATGTCAAGGTACGTGCTCATTTAAAAGTATTATTAAGCATTTTGATCTATCTTATAGATCTTGATGCTCAATGTTCAAGTAGCTTGATCCAGGTTTTCTATTGAAAACACCTTTCAAATAACCCTATATGCTTTCTAGAAATTCTACATCATTTCTGATCAACAATATGTCAAGACCATATACTCATCAGAAATTCTATAGTGCTCCCACTCACTTCTTTGGAAATACAAGTTTCTCATAAACTTTGTACAAACCCAAAATCTTTGATCATCTCATCAAAGTGTACATTCCAACTCCGAGATGCTTACTCCAGTCCTTAGAAGGATCGCTGGAGCTAGCATACCTTTTAGCATCCTTAGGATTGACAAAACTTTTCTGATTGTATCACATACAACCTTTCCTTACAAAAACTGGTAAGGAAACTTGTCTTGACATCCATCTGCCAGATTTCATAAATGCAGCCAATGCTAACATGATTCCGACGGACTTTAAGCATCGCTACGGATGAGAAAATCTCATCGTAGTCAACTCCTTGAACTTGTGAAAAATTCTTCGCCACAAGTCGAGCTTCATGGACGGTGACATTACCGTCCACGTCCGTATTCTTCTTAAAGATCCATTTATCTCAATGGCTTGCCGATCATCGGGCAAGTCCACCAAAGTCCATGCTTTGTTCTGATACATGGATCCTATCTCGGACTTTACGGCTTCTAACCATTTGTCGGAATTTGGGCCCACCATCGCTTCTCCATAGCTCGTAGGTTCATTGTTGTCTAGCAACATGACCTTCAAGACAGGATTACTGTACCACTCTGAAGTAGTACGTATCCATGTCACCCTACAAGGTACGGTAGTGACTTGATCCGAAACTTCATGATCACTATCATAAGCTTCTACTTCAATTGGTGTAGGTGCCACAGGAACAACTTCCTGTGCCCTGCTACACACTTGTTGAAGTGATGGTTCAATAACCTCATCAAGTCTCCACCATCCTCCCACTCAACTCTTTTGAGAGAAATCTTTCCTCGAGAAAGGACCCGATTCAAGAAACAATCCATATTGCTTTCGGATCTGAATTAGGAGGTATACCCAACTGTTTTGGGTGTCCTATGAAGATGCATTTTATCCGCTTTGGGTTCGAGCTTATCAATCCTGAAACTTTTTCACATAAGCATCGCAGCCCCAAACCTTTAAGAAACGACAACTTAGGTTTCTCTAAACCATAGTTCATACGGTGTCATCTCAACGGAATTACGTGGTGCCCTATTTAAAGTGAATGTGGTTGTCTCTAATGCCTAACCCATGAATGACAGTGGTAATTCGATAAGAGACATCATGGTACCCACCATATCCAATAGGGTGCAACTATGATGTTCGGACACACCATCACACTATGGTGTTCCAGGCGGTATTAATTGCGAAACAATTTCCACAATGTCTTAATTGTGTGCCAAAACTCGTAACTCAGATATTCATCTCTATGATCATATCATAGACATTTTATCCTCCTGTCACAATGATCTTCTACTTCACTCTGAAATTACTTGAACCATTCAATAATTCAGACTTGTGTTTCATCAAGTAAATATTCTCAACAACTACTCGAATCATATGTGAAGTAAGAACATAACGATATCCACTACATGCCTCAGCACTTATTGGATTGCATACATCAAAATGTATTTCTTCCCACAAGTTGCTTTCTAGTTCCATTTTACTGAAATCGAGGATTTCAGTCATCTTGCCCATGTGGTATGATTTGCATGTCTCAAGTGATTCAAGATCAAGTGAGTTCAAACGGTCCATTCGCATGGAGTTTCTTCATGCATATACACCAATAGACATGGTTCGCATGTCTCAAACTTTTCAAAAACGTGTGAGTCCAAAGATCCATCAACATGGAGCTTCTTCATGCGTTTTACACCAATATGACTTACATGGCAGTGCCACAAGTAAGTGGTACTATCATTACTATCTTATATCTTTTGGAATGAAAATGTGTATCACTACGATCGAGATTCAATAAACCATTCAGGTACAACACTAATCTTGATGGTAGAGGGAGCGTGCGATGTTTGATCACATCAAACTTGGAAACACTTCCAACATATATCGTCAGCTCACCTTTAGCTAGTCTCCGTTTATTCCGTAGCCTTTTATTTCGAGTTACTAACACTTAGCAACCGAACCGGTATCTTAATACCCTGGTGCTACTAGGAGTACTAGTAAAGTACACATTAACATAATGTATATCCAATATACTTATATCGACTTTGCTAGCCTTCTCATCTACCAAGTATCTAGGGTAATTCTGCTCCAGTGGTTGTTCCCCTTATTACAGAAGCACTTAGTCTCGGGTTTGGGTTCAACCTTGGGTTTCTTCACTAGAGCAGCAGCTGAATTACCGTTTCATGAAGTATCCCTTCTTGCCCTTGCCCTTCTTGAAACTAGTGGTTTCACCAACCATCAACAATTGATGCTCCTTCTTGATTTCTACTTTCGTGGCGTCAAACATCGCGAATATCTCAAGGATCATCATATATGTCCCTGATATATCATAGTTCATCACGAAGCTCTAGCAGCTTGGTGGTAATGACTTCGGAGAACCATCACTATTTCATCTGGAAGATCAACTCCCACTCGATTCAAGCGATTGTTGTACTCAGACAATCTGAGCACAAGCACAACAATTGAGCTTTGCTCCTTAGTCTGCAGGCTAAGAAAATCGTCGGAGGTCTTATACCTCTTGACGTGGGCACGAGCCTGAAATCCCAATTTCAGCCCTCGAAACATCTCATATGTTCCGCGATGTTTCGAAAACGTCTTTGGTGCCTCAACTCTAAACCGTTTAACTGAACTATCACGTAGTTATCAAAACGTGTATGTCTGATGTTCACAACATCCACAGACGAGGTTTGGGGTTCAGCACACTGAGTGGTGCATTAAGGACATAAGCTTTCTACTGTCCGCATAATCGCTACTGTCAACTTTCAACTATATTTTCTCTAGGAACATAACTAAACAGTAGAACTAAAGCGCGAGCTACGACATAATTTGCAAAGAGTCTTTTGACTATGTTCAAGATAATTAAGTTCATCTTATGAACTCCCACTTAGATAGACATCCCTATGGTCATCTAAGTGATTACATGATCCGAGTCAACTAGGCCGTGTCCGATCATCACGTGAGACGGACTAGCCAACGTCGATGAACATCTTCATGTTGATCGTATCTACTATACGACTCATGCTCGACCTTTCGGTCTCCGTGTTCCGAGGCCATGTCTGTACATGCTAGGCTCGTCAAGTTAACCCTAAGTGTTTTCGCGTGTGTAAATCTGTCTTACACCTGTTGTATGTGAACGTAAGAATCCATCACACCTGATCATCACGTGGTGCTTAGAAGCGACGAACTGTAGCAACGGTGCACAGTTAGGGGAGAACACTTCTTGAAATTTGTGTAAGGGATCATCTTATTTACTACCGTCGTCCTAAGTAAACAAGATGCATAAACATAATAAACATCACATGCAATTATATAGTAGTGACATGATATGGCCAATATCATATAGCTCCATTGATCTCCATCTTCGGGGCTCCATGATCATCATCGTTACCGGCATGACACCATGATCTCCATCATCATGATCTCCATCATCGTGTCTCCATGAAGTCGTCTCGCCAACTTATTACTTCTACTACTATGGCTACTGGTTAGCAATAAAGTAAAGTAATTACATGGCGTTGTTCAATGACACGCAGGTCATACAATAAATAAAGACAACTCCTAAGGCTCCTGCCGGTTGTCATACTCATCAACATGCAAGTCGTGAATCCTATTACAAGAACATGATCAATCTCGTACATCACATATCATTCATCACATTCTTGTTGGCCATATCACATCACATAGCATACCCTGCAAAAACAAGTTAGACGTCCTCTAATTGTTGTTGCATGTTTTACGTGGCTGCTATGGGTTTCTAGCAAGAACGTTTCTTACCTACGCAACACCACAAAGTGATATGCCAATTGCTATTTACCCTTCATAAGGACCCTTTTCATCGAATCCGTTCCAACTAAAGTGGGAGAGACTGGCACCCACTAGCCACCTTATGCACCAAGTGCATGTCAATCGGTGGAACCTGTCTCACGTAAGAGTACATGTAAGGTCGGTCCGGGCCGCTTCATCCCACAATACCGTCGAAACAAGACTGGACTAGTAACGGTAAGCATATTGAACAAAATCAGCGCCCACAACTACTTTGTGTTCTACTCGTGCAAAGAATCTACGCAATAGACCTAGCTCTGATACCACTGTTGGGGAACGTAGCAGAAATTCAAAATTTTCCTACGTGTCACCAAGATCTATCTATGGAGAGACCAGCAACGAGTAGAAAGAGAATGCATCTACATACCCTTGTAGATCGCTAAGCGGAAGCGTTCAAGAGAACGGGGTTGAAGGAGTCGTACTCGTCGTGATCCAAATCACCGGAGATCCTAGTGCTGAACGGACGGCACCTCCGCGTTCAACACACGTACAGCCCGGTGACGTCTCCCATGCCTTGATCCAGCAAGGAGAGAGGGAGAGGTTGAGGAAGACTCCGTCCAGCAGCAGCACAACGGCGTGGTGGTGGTGAAGGAGCGTGGCAATCCTGCAGGGCTTCGCCAAGCACCGCGAGAGAGGAGGAGCACTTGGGAGAGGGAGGGCTGCGCCAGGGGCAAGGGTGAAGCTCCCATGCGCCTCCCCACTATATATAGGGGTGGAGGGGGCTGGTTTCTTTCCCTCCAAGTCCATTGGGGCACTGGCAAAGGTGGGAGGAAAGAAATCCCATCATTTCCTTCCCCACCGATTGCTATCCCCCCTTTTTAGGGATCTTGATCTTATCCCTTTGGGATATGATCTTATTCCTTCTAAGGGGGGATCTTGGTGCGCCTTGACCAGGGGTGTGGGGCCTTTCCCCCACTACCCACGTTCATGTGGGTCCCCCCATGCAGGTGGGCCCCACTCCGGAACCTTCTAGAACCTTCCCGGTACAATACCGAAAAATCCCGAACATTTTCCAGTGGCCAAAATAGGACTTCCCATATATAAATCTTTACCTCTGGACCATTCCGGAACTCCTCGTGACGTCCGGGATCTCATCCGGGACTCCGAACAACATTCGGTAACCACATACAAACTTCCTTTATAACCCTAGCGTCATCGAACCTTAAGTGTGTAGACCCTACGGGTTCGGGAGACATGCAGACATGACCGAGACGTTCTCCGGTCAATAACCAACAACGGGATCTGGATACCCATGATGGCTCCCACATGTTCCACGATGATCTCATCGGATGAACCACGATGTCAAGGACTTAATCAATCCCGTATACAATTCCCTTTGTCTAGCGGTATTGTACTTGCCCGAGATTCGATCGTCGGTATCCTTATACCTTGTTCAATCTCGTTACCGGCAAGTCTCTTTACTCGTTCCGTAACACATCATCCCGTGATCAACTCCTTGGTCACATTGCGCATATGATGATGTCCTACCGAGTGGGCCCAGAGATACCTCTCCGCTTACACGGAGTGACAAATCCCAGTCTCGATTCGTGCCAACCCAACAGACACTTTCGGAGATACCTGTAATGCACCTTTATAGCCACCCAGTTACGTTGTGACGTTTGGTACACCCAAAGCACTCCTACGGTATCCGGGAGTTGCACAATCTCACGGTCTAAGGAAAAGATACTCGACATTAGAAAAGCTCTAGCAAACGAACTACACGATCTTTGTGCTATGCTTAGGATTGGGTCTTGTCCATCACATCATTCTCCTAATGATGTGATCCCGTTATCAACGACATCCAATGTCCATAGCCAGGAAACCATGACTATCTGTTGATCACAACGAGCTAGTCAACTAGAGGCTCACTAGGGACATATTGTGGTCTATGTATTCACACGTGTATTACGATTTCCGGATAATACAGTTATAGCATGAATAAAAGACAATTATCATGAACAAGGAAATATAATAATAACTAATTTATTATTGCCTCTAGGGCATATTTCCAACAGAATGATAATATCAGGAACGCCCAAGTTTCCACTATTTCCACGACCAATCAAGCATCTATTAGCAAATATGGCAAAGTAGCGTAAAATAGGAAAGTGTATGCTAGAGACTTTTGCCATAGAGCTCTTCTTTGGCTCTTCTACAGTAATAGTATTAACAAAGCCGTCCACATCTTTACGATGGGGTTCCTCTAATTCTCCCTCACAAGGTATCCTACACACCACACAAAAAATTACGTAAAGACATTTCTCTGAATTCATCATATGAATGAAATGATACTGCAGGCGGTGACTTCTTAGGATAATAATAAAAGTTTTGCATGAAAGTATTTGTGAGTAAGAGATACTGATCGATCCGGTCATTGATGAAACCGGTGAGGCCTGCAGTCTCGATTAAAGCATAAAAGTCTTCATGAATTTCAGCTTCTTTCAAGAAATCCTCGCATGGCCATTCACATGACCGTACTTCCTCTAAGCGAGGAAGATTATACTTGGCTTTTTCCTTCTCTTTGGCTTGCTTTTCCTGAGAGCTTTGGCTAGAAGGCCCCTCAAAAGCTTCCTTAACATTTTCTGAAAATTTCTGAAATTTTAGTAACTTCCAAATAAAAGTGCATAAAACTAAACAAGATTGATAGCAACTACTCCTACAAGTGCCTAGAGCCTATTATCATGCATTGGAATTGCTTGGTACCTCAAAAATTTAACATGCAAGCTCAAGAACAAGGTCACCTATGCAGCAAAAATTTGCAATGAATAAAGCACTAGAACAAAAACTAATTGGACCAATGGAGAAGTCACATACCAAGCAACAATCTCCCAAAGCAGTTTTGTGAATGAAGCTTTGAGCTAAGAGATCGAAAATCACAGCAAAACGAGCTAGAACTCGTGCTTGAGCTGATGGGGATTTTTTTGGGTAGAAAATGAAGTGTGTGGATGCTGGCATAAGTGGAGGGGAGCCACCAGGGGCCCACGAGACAGGGGGGCGCGCCCTCCACTCTCGTGGCCTGGTGCTTGCCCCTCCTGCAGTGATTTCAGTGCCTAAAATCCTCAAATATTCCAGAAAAAATCATACTAAATTTGCATGGCATTTGGAGCACTTTTATTTTTGGACTATTTTTTAATGCACGGATAATTCAGAAAACAGACGGATAATACTATTTTTGCTTTATTTATTCTAAATAACAGAAAGTAGAAAGAGGGTACAGAAGGTTGTGCCTTCTAGTCTCATCCATCTCATGATCATCAAAATGAATCCACTAACAAGGTTGATCAAGTCTTGTTAACAAACTCATTCCGAATAACAGGGAACCGGAGAAATTTTGAATAACACTAAGTTACCTCAACGGGGATATGAAAATCCCCAACAATAAGAATATCATACTTTTTCTTGACAGTAGGGAGAGGAAATTCAAAATCTCCAAAAATAATAGTTGGAACTTTTTCGATAAAATTGATGCTATGGACTTGAGATTGTTTCCTCGGAAAGTGTACTGTATGCTCATTACCATTAACATGAAAAGTGACATTGCCTTTGTTGCAATCAATAACAGCCCATGCAGTATTAAGAAAAGGTCTACCAAGGATAATAGACATACTGTATCGTCCTCGGGATTATCAAGAATAAATAAGTCTGTTAAGATAGTGACATTAGCAACCACAACAGGCACATCCTCACAAATACCGACAGGTATAGCAGTTGATTTATCAGCCATTTGTAAAGATATTTCAGTAGCTGTCAACTTATTCAATTCAAGTCTACGATACAAGGAGAGAGGCATAACACTAACACCGGCTCCAAGATCACATAAAGCAGTTCTAACGTAATTTCTTTTAATGGAGCATGGTATAGTTGGTACCCCCGGATCTCCATGTTTCTTTGGTATTCCACCCTTAAAAGTGTAATTAGCAAGCATGGTGGAAATTTCAGCTTCCGGCATCTTTCTTTTGTTTGTAATGATATCCTCCATATACTTAGCATAAGGATTTACTTTGAGCATATCAGTTAAGCGCATACGTAAGAAAATAGGTCTAATCATTTCAGCAAAGCGCTCAAAATCCTCATCATCCTTTGACTTGGATGGTTTAGGAGGAAAGGGCATGGGTTTCTGAACCCATGGTGTTGGGGATATTACCACTAGGTATAAACCGGCTTACTTGGGCCGGGTTAACTTCATTAGTGGTGTAAACAGATGAAGGCCCAAGGCCTGTAGATGGTTAGAACATATAGCCGTAAACCGGCCGCATGTATGGCTTGTGTTGTAAGTAAGGAATAGAAAGATAGCAACCGGAGTACGGGTATGAACCGGTTAGGACTCTATGGACCGACGGGCGCCACCCGTGTATATAAGGGGGCGACCCGGCGGCGGTTCAGGAGAGACAACAACAACTCGAGCCTAGGCAAAGCTTGTTTGCTCCCTAGCCATCGAGATCATATCAATTCCACCACAACTAGACGTAGGCTGTTACCTTCATCGAAGGGGA
The DNA here is from genome assembly GCF_002162155.2 of Triticum dicoccoides. Classification (NCBI taxonomy): domain Eukaryota; kingdom Viridiplantae; phylum Streptophyta; class Magnoliopsida; order Poales; family Poaceae; genus Triticum; species Triticum dicoccoides. The sequence goes on from NC_041383.1 coordinate 20,899,901, forward strand.
CGAACTAGTATAAAACCCTCGTGTCTTTGTGTCCGCTTTAACCCCTTCAAGTAAACTCGTAGCGATGGCTCCACGACTAAGTCCTTTCGCTAGGACACCTGCCGTGACAAATCCACGACAGTTGGCGCCCACCGTGGGGCTATCGCACGATAGTTTGACGATCTTGGAGGGCAAGCTCAAGGGGCTCGAAGGCTATGTTGTGGGCCGGATGACCAAGAGTCGTCGGGGCAAGATCTACATCGATGATGCAGGATGGGGTCCCGAGGCCGATTCGATCGAGTATGGGTACCGGGTCCCCTTTGGCAGCATACACGTCTTCATCGGCAAGATCGGTGAGCCTGGGCCTGAGCCGAACATCTACACCGACCCTGTCGAGACGGCTCAGCGTGCGAGATCTACCCAGGTTAAACCGGCCATGAAGCGTGCCTTCGTTGGAGTCATCTACAGAGGAGAGCGTGAGGACGAATCAGAGCACGGTAGCGAGACCGTCGTCTATTCCGGCGACGAGTCTTCGACCGGAGAGACCGAGTCGCTATACCGGATGCAAGACGATCAGGTGAGGGGTTGTTCCGATGGCGACAGTATTCCAGACCCCCCAGGCCAGATCAACCGGGTTGGAATATTCATGGCTGGCACCCAGGCGGCGAATTATTCTTCGGCTGCCGCAGCAATGCTCTTCGGATCCGCAGCGGCAGCGGCAGCAGGGGCAGGTGGCCTTGTGTGCCCGCCGGTTCAAGTTCTGTCTGATCTGTTTGACGCACTAGCCGTGCTTATGGCAGATGATGATCTGGCGGATCAAGAGGCTCATAATGCAGAAATTGCGAAGGTGAGAGAGCAGATCGTGCAAGCCAAAGCGGATCTGGCAGCGGAAAAAGACCGGATGGCTGCAGAGCGGGCCGCTTTGGACGCACAGGCCTATAAACTCATGCTTGACCAGAATGCATCATAGGAGGTTTTGAAGCGGAAGCACAGATCACGCCTGCCGTTAGGGTTTGACCCCCGAAATCTCTTTCACACTCCAAGAGCTGGACCCAGTAATCCACCGCGGTACCAGGAGACAAACCGGATTGAGGCGCCAGGGCCAGGAGCGACGGTCCAACCTCTCCTGATGGAACCCCCTCATCAAAATATTGTGGTTCCTCCGCCGGTCCAGACACCCCCGGGTCATTATTCGAATCCTATGGATAACCTTGTTGCGGCCGTAGCACGGTTAGAGGCCATCCCAGTCAAAGGGGATTCTCCGCAAGCAGTAGAGACGCGCCGGGTTAAGGAGCTTCTCCGGACCGTGCTGATTCAGCAGGAGGCATACTCATACAGCCGTGATCGGATTCATTCTACGCCCCGTCCGAGCCGGAGCTATAGCAGGCGCATAGATGAACCGGCCATATCGAGCAATGCGCAAGGCCGTGAAGCGGCCCGTGGTGATGACCCGGTAGGTGGTGTTGTTGATGCGGTGAACCGGGCCCGGGCACAAAGGGAGGCCGAGTTAGCAGCACAGGATAATGCATGCCAACTTACACCGGTTCGTTCTGCCCCCTTTGCTGGACCAGGAATCACATCCGCTCTGGGAGTGCCTTGCTTGGTCCCTGCTTTACGTAATGTGCGCCTGCCCAAAGATTTCAAGGGTCCACGCAAGGTGCCGAATTATACCGCTGATTTACCCCCTGAAGCATGGATAGAGAGTTATGAGATGGCCATGGAAATGCTGGACGTGGATGAGGCCGCATGTGCAAAATATTTCACCATGATGCTTGAGGGCACGGCTCGTACTTGGTTAAAGAGCCTACCGCCCAATTCTATCAGCTCATGGGCCCAGTTGCGGGCCCGGTTTATACAGAATTTCAAGGATACATGTAAGCATCCTAAGTCCATAGTAGACCTGGCGGCTTGTGTTCAGGAAGAAGGAGAATCAACGACCCATTGGGTGCGCCGCGTTTCAGAAATTTTGCACTCATCTGACAGGATTAATGCTGACTGTGCGGTCTTAACTCTGGAAGGCAACTGCCGGTTTGAGCCTCTAAAATTGAAATTGGGATGCATGAAGCGGTTCTGTAATGACATGGGAACCCTCATGGCTGCTTTAGTGAAGTATGCCGATTCGGACAGTACCAAGGATCCCGAGCTTAATGATGATGAAGCAGGGAAGGGAAAGAAGAATAACAACTCCAAACAGCAGCAGAACAAACTAGCGGGTCATGGAAACGGAGGCAAGCGCAAAGCAGACGGCAGCGTGGACTTTGTGGCCAACACTAACACACAGGACAGGGGGCAGCGGCGCAGAGGTAAAGCGGCAAATCGTAACGGGACTCCCAATCCTAACGCAAGCCGTTTGAACTATTTGTTGAATCAGCCTTGCCCGAAGCACGGGACGAAGGAGGCGCCGACTAACCATCTTTGGAAAGATTGTTATATCATGCAGGAGTTCAAAAACTCTGATGCTTTCCGGTATGATCACGGATCAGGTGGCGGTTCAGGATCCGGTTTCCACGGGCCGGATCACGATGGAGCTTCCGGTTCAGGTCGCAATCAGGGCGGTCACAATCACCAGAATAATCAGAACAGCCAGCAGCAGCAGCAGCAGTCGGGTTATCAGAGCCAGCCAAAACAGTTGAACAATGGGCAATATCATGTTTTCACAACTAGTTTGGATAAGCGCGACCGAAAACTCCACAAGCGAGCGGTGAATTCTGTTGAACCGACCTTACCACGTTACTTGCGCTGGTCGGAGCAGCCTATCGTGTGGAGCAGAGAGGATCACCCGCCCCGGGTTGATAACCCGGGCCAGCTAGCATTAGTCGTAGACCCTCAGGTGGGGGGTTATAAATTCACCAAGGTACTCATGGATGGAGGAAGCAGTATTAACATACTATACTATGAGACATTCCGGCGCATGGGACTAACAGACAAGGATCTCAGACCGTCGAATACGGTATTCCATGGTGTTGTGCCAGGCAAATCTGCATATCCTGTTGGTAAGATAGCCCTAGATTTGGCCTTTGGGGACGAGCACGACTCCCGGTCGGAAAAACTAACATTTGAGGTGGTGAAGATCCGGAGCCCGTATCACGCCTTGTTTGGCCGGCCGGCTTACGCCAAGTTCATGGCGCGGCCTTGTTATATCTACTTGCAGCTCAAGATGCCGGGTTACAAGGGGACCATAACGGTTCATGGGAGCCGTAGGGTCGCTTTGGAATGTGAGGAAGGTGATGCGGCTTATGCAGAGTCAATCTGTGCCACAGAGGAGTTGAAGTATTATAAGGACAATGTTGATCCGGCAGATATGACCCCTTTAAAGAAGCCAACTACAGAGCATGATTCAGATCTGAAGTTCAAATCGGCAGCTGAGACCAAGCTTGTTGACTTCGTGCCCGGCGATTCATCCAAGCAGTTCACTATCAGTGCCAACCTAGATCCCAAATAGGAAAGCGCGCTCATCGAGTTCATCCGTGAGAATCGGGACATTTTTGCATGGAAGCCGTCTGACATGCCAGGTGTACCGAGGGAACTCGCTGAGCACACTCTTAATGTGGATCCTAAGTATAAACCGGTGAAACAGTTCCTCCGCCGGTTTAACGAAGAAAGACGCAATGCCATTGGAGAGGAAGTGGCCAGGCTTTTAGCAGCTGGGTTTATTATTGAGGTGTTCCATCCAGAGTGGCTTGCTAATCCGGTGCTGGTTCTTAAGAAAAATGGCACTTGGCGTATGTGTGTGGATTACACAGATCTTAACAAAGCCTGTCCGGCAGACCCTTTTGCCCTCCCCCGTATTGATCAGATCATTGATGCCACGGCGGGTTGTGAGCGTTTGAGCTTTTTGGATGCATACTCTGGATATCATCAGATCAAGATGGCGGTTAAGGACCAGGAGAAAACAACATTCATCACCCCCTTTGGAGCCTTCTGCTATGTATCTATGCCCTTCGGGCTCAAGAGTGCCCAAGCCACCTATCAACGGTGTGTACAAAATTGCCTGCATGAGCAGATCGGCCGCAATGTGCACGCATATGTGGATGATATTGTAGTAAAATCAAGGCAGAAGGAGACACTGGTGGATGATTTGAAGGAGACCTTTGACAACTTGCGAGCTTACAGGATGATGCTTAATCCGGCCAAGTGTGTTTTTGGTGTTCCAGCAGGCAAGTTACTGGGTTTCTTGGTGTCTAACAGAGGAATTGAGGCTAATCCGGAGAAGATTACGGCTATTACATCTCTAGCTAAACCGGAGTGTATCAACGATGTTCAGCGTTTGGCGGGCCGAATCGCTGCGCTGAGCCGGTTTATCAGCCGCCTCGGGGAGAAGGCTATCCCTTTGTACCAAATGCTGAGGAAGACAGACAATTTCGTCTGGAGTCCAGCTGCTGACGAGGCATTTGAGGACCTGAAGCGGCAGTTAGCCAATCCGCCTGTTCTTGCAGCTCCGGTCGACAAGGAGCCACTATTATTATACGTAGCGGCTAATGCTCGGGCAGTTAGCGTGGCTATTGTGGTGGAGCGCAAAGAGGCAGGCAAAGAATATCCGGTTCAGCGGCTGGTTTATTATATCAGTGAGGTGCTGATTGAATCCAAGCAAAGGTATCCGCATTGGCAGAAGCTGGTTTATGGTGTTTTTATGGCCAGTCGGAAGTTGAAGCAGTATTTTCAAGGGCACCCCATCACAGTGGTCAGTTCAGCTCCCTTGGGTGATATTATACAGAATCGGGAGGCGACTGGCCGGATTGCCAAGTGGGCTATAGAGCTGGGGCCGCATGGACCGAAGTACGTGCCTCGGACGACAGTGAAGTCTCAAGCACTTGTTGATTTCATCAATGATTGGACGGAATTACAGGCACCAGAGGAGAAGCCGGATCACACATATTGGACTATTCATTTTGACGGATCCAGGCAATTGGAAGGCTCGGGGGCTGGAGTCGTATTAACTTCCCCACGAGGTGATAAGTTTTGTTATGTTCTCCGCTTAATGTTCCCTTGTACTAATAATGCAGCTGAGTATGAAGCCTTGCTCCATGGTCTGCGGATGGCTAAAGAGATGAATTTAAGCCGGGTTAAGTGTTTTGGTGACTCGGACCTAGTGGCTCAACAGGTGTCCCGCACTTGGGACTCTAAAGACCCGCTCATGGCTGCATATCGTCGGGAAGTGGATAATATTGCAGGTTGTTTCAAGGGTTATCAAGTGGATCATGTGGACTGTCGGAAGAATGAAGCGGCGGATGCTTTAAGCCGGTTGGGCTCTCAGCATAAACCGGTTCCGCCTAACGTCTTTTTGGATGTGTTGCACAATCCGTCAGTCAAGCTCCCAGGTGAAGCGGATTTGGCTATTCCTGATCCGGAGTCCCAATTGGTGGCAGCCCTGCATGTTATTCCGGATTGGACAGTTCCGTATCTTGCGTACATGACAAGGGGGGAGTTGCCAGAGGATGAGATTCTGGCCAGGCAGATAGTCCGGCGATCCAAGTCTATGATGATTGTCAATGGTGAATTACATCATTGCAGTGTATCAGGGGCGTTTCAACATTGTGTTTCTCCTGAGGAAGGCTGTAAAATCTTAAGAGAAATCCATGAAGGGGATTGTGGGCATCACGCCGGTTCAGTCTCTGGTTGCAAAGGCGTTTCGTCACGGGTTCTACTGGTTGACAGCACATGCTGACGCGGAAGATTTGGTTAAACGGTGTGATGGATGTCAGAAATTTTCAAGGCGTGCTCATGTGCCGGCTCAGGAATTGAGGATGATCCCAATAACATGGCCGTTTGCAACTTGGGGGCTAGACATGGTTGGACCTTTTAAAAGATCCAAGGATAAGAAAACTCACCTTTTGGTGGCAGTTGATAAATTTACCAAGTGGGTTGAAGCGGAGCCTGTCAGCAAGTGTGATGCAGCAACAGCGGTACAGTTCATCAAGAAGGTGATTTTCCGGTTTGGTTTTCCACACAGTATCATTACTGATAATGGTACCAATTTATCCAAGGGCGCTATGAAGGAGTTCTGTGAACGAGAACACATCCGACTTGATGTGTCGTCAGTGGCACACCCCCAGTCCAATGGACAGGCAGAACGAGCTAATCAGGAAATCTTGCGAGGCATCAAACCCCGGCTTTTGGTCCCATTGCAAAGAACACCAGGATGTTGGGTTGAAGAGCTACCATCTGTATTATGGAGTATCAATACTACGCCAAACCGGTCCACAGGATACACGCCATTTTTCATGGTCTATGGAGCAGAGGCAGTTCTCCCTAGTGACATCCGGCACGATTCGCCTCAGGTGGCAGCTTATGTTGAGGCAGACAATGAGACAGCACGACAAGATGCTTTGGACCTATTGGACGAGGAGCATGATATAGCGGCTGCCCGTTCGGCGATTTACCAACAAGATCTTCGTCGCTATCACAGTCGCCGGGTTAGAACCAGAACTTTTCAAGAAGGAGATTTGGTGCTTCGATTCATCCAAGATCAAATGGATATGCACAAGTTATCCCCACCTTGGGAGGGACCTTTCGTAGTCAGCAAGAATCTGCACAACGGGTCGTATTATCTGATTGATATTCGAGAGCATCAAGACTCACGTACATCAGAGGAGGAGACCGGCAGACCGTGGAATATAGCTCATCTTCGGCCTTACTATACTTGAGCCATTGGCTCTATCTATGTACATATCATGACAATGTATATATTATCTTTGATATATTAAACCGGAGCCTTAGCTGAAGCGGGGTCTCTGTCTGTCTCATCATGCGAGGTTACACGGAATGGTTCTGTTTAAAGCGGCCTCCGGTTTACCCCTTGATATTTGTTTTTATATATCACTGGGGGCCTTGGTCGTGTCCGAACCAACGAACACCCTTTGATAGGCGAGAGCCACCAGATCATTTGGGGACTTGGTCAAGTTTGAACCAGTCACGCCTCTTGGTCGGCCTAAGGCCACAAAATCATTCGGGAGCATGGTCGGGCCCGAGCCATTGCTACGCCTCCTGATCTGGCATATATGCCACGAGTCATTTGGGGACCTGGCTGACCTGAATCATTGTCACTCCTATTGGGGGCCTTGATCCTGTCCGACCATGGTAATGCCATCTGAACAGCTCAGTATAGCATATTTTTGCAAATGGTTTTCATTATTACTTTTGCTTCCATGTTGTTTTCATGGTTTGTTCGTTTTTTGTTGGATTTCTTTATGTCAACAAGTATTTTTTTTCCGGGTCAGCCAATGATTTTTGGTCCCCCTTCTAATCCGGAGGATTCTGCCCGGCTTACCTTTTCCCTGTTCACATCATGGAGTAACCAGGGGGCTCGTATTAAGTCAGTACGGTTTGTACGGGGGCTACTTTCTCCCTTTTTGACGGTAATGGTTTATAAAAACCACCACTTCAGGCTTGGATAAAGCCAGCCTTATACCCAAAACATGTTCAAATTTTTCTGATTGCAGGAAATATGAGTTAAAGTTTTTTCAAGCAAAAGCCTCAGTACTTATGCACGAAGGCATATTCCAGGCAGAAGTTTTAATTATCCTATTACAAGGCAGCATGGTGCCCAGACAAAATCATTGTTTTTGTGGAAGGATGTTGCAAATAGCTCTTCAAACCGGCTTCCGGTTCAAGCCTGCTCCTCATCCTCCGCCGCTTCAGCTTCCTTGTCTCTACCCATTGGCTGGAAATCAACAGTGGTCCAGTCGATTCCCATTAAAGCTTGGAAAACAACCTCTTCATGGATCAGGGAAGACGGTTCAATATCAGGGGCGTAAGTGTGCTTACGGATTGGAGGAATTAGATTCTCCGCTTCAGCAGTTGGGGCAGGCACTCGCTTGTTTTGATTATTATATTGCGCTTGATAATGTGTCAAATCTGCCTCTTCAGCTAGCTGGCAAGCCAGAGGGTGCACTGCATGGTTTATGGCCCTTAGATCTTCTTCGTTGAACTCAGAGCCATTTTCTTTCAGACCGGGATAGCCTTGAGCTGCTTCCACAGGATCAAAGTCGGGCACCCATGCCTTTGCCTGGATTAAGGCGTTGATGGCTCCGGTTCGGGCAGCGGATTTTTTCAGCTCCTCAATCCGGGCTGGAAGCATGGACAGCTTGCTAAGAGTGTCCTGGATTAAAGAGGGCACCGGGTTGTTGTGAGATGCTGTGGTGATGATCCGTTGGGCTCCGGTATACAGTTGTTCTACCAAGGTGTAGGCAGCTTTCAATTTCTTCCGCACATCATTTCCTAAGTGCCCAATACGTGTGCCTACAACAAGATTGGAATGGTCTCAAACCGGACTGACGATACAGCAGATTCAAATTCATCACAGAAGTTACAAGGAGCTTACCAAAGATTGCAGCAGTCATGGAGTGTATTTGCCGCTGTACGGCCGTCAGTTCATCCACCACCGGTTTAAGGGCCGCTTCAGCATTTTCTGCTCTTTTGGTTAAATCGGCCTTCTCAGTGGCCCAGTCAGACCGCTCTTTCTTGAAATTTTCTTTCAGCCGTTCAGCAGTGCTTAAAGCGCTAGTTAATTCTTGCTTGGCCTTATCTGTTTCCGCTTGCTGGGTCTTCAGGGCCTCCTGCAAATCGGCAATCCGGTCTTCCTTGATTTTAATCTCAGCCTGCATACAGATGGCATTTTCAAGCTTTACACAGGCGAGCCAAGAAATTGAAGTATCAACCACATAACAAAGTTATATGCCTGATACTTGGGGGCTAATGTACCTTCAATTTTTTATATTGTTCGATTATAAAGTCCCAAGCTCAATACAAGTATTCAACTTGGCACTTGGGGGCTAATGGCTATTTGATCAGGTCATGTTCTAAGGACAGCTTTTTATTTTTTAGCCCCGGTTTGCTTATGCTAAACCGGCCTTCGAGGGTTATGCCGACGGATTTCACAAACTATATTCAGGATTAAGTCCCGGTTTGACCAAAGTCACAAACCGGCCCTTGGGGGCTACTGGGATGAATATAATGGCAGGAAAGAAAGATGGAATTTACCTCAAATTTATCCCTCATCATTTTGACCAGACCAGCTTCACAGTCACGGCTAGTATAAAGCCGGTTTAAATAGCCAGAGTGAAGATCTTGAGCATTCAGAGCGGCGTATGTTTCTAATTCAACATCCCATTTTCCTTTGTTCAAAGGGGAAGAATCCTCTTTGATGGTATGCCTGGTAAGGGTGGCAGGATTCCCGGGTTAAGAACGGCCTATGCCGGTAATCACAACATCATCATCTTTTGACTCGCCGGTTTGGTTTGGTGCGGCCGTTTTGTCAGCAGGAGTTTGGGATTTTTCAATCTGGACAGAGCTGGCTGGCGGATCAGCAGACGCTGGGGTATTAGTAAGACCTTCTTCAGGGATAACGTCGTCTTGCAGAGGAGGATCATTGGGGATGTCTTCAGAAGTAAACATTTCACGATCCGGCGCTTGGTTATGTTCTGGGGCCACATTTTCTTCAGCTGTTCTATCCAGGCGGGCCTTCTTGCTTGGCTTCGGTTTAGCCCTGAAAGAAAATAAAAATTAAGGAAAAGTGTAAACCATTGCGTAGTATACTGGAAGCATATGTTCGGTTTAACTTACCCAGCAACTGTTTTCAAAGGTGGAAGCTGGGTGGCCGACGATTCACCAGATGATGAATGAGAAGTGACCTGATAATCAGAGTCGGATGGATTAAGAGGTTGACGGAAGATACCCGCTTTACGATTTAAATCAATAAAAAGGTCGGAGACCTCGGAGCGGCGTTTTCGAACCGGACTGTTTGGTAAACCGGCAGAGGTAACTACCTGGCCACTGTGCCGGGTTGTGCGGCGAGCTTCGTGTTGCTGGGTCTTCATAAGAAATTGGGAATCCAAATAAGCAAGAGGATGAGAAAATTTAATTTTCCGGTTTGCCCGGCGAAATTTTGGCAAAGGCAGGATTTCTAAATCAGAAGAGAGAATGGTTACCTCAACGAAACCCGCGTTGCTGGCTTCAGCGTCATCCTGGCAAGCATTATCATCAATAAGGCGTGTAAAAAGCAAGCCAAGTGAATCAAGTTCTACCTCAAGATCCGGATTACCCACATCATCGTCAATGGCTGGGTCAGATGAAGCGGTGGTTTTTCTCTTATGAGCTGGTTTCTTGATAACCTTGGTCTTGGGCCGGGTTGGCCGTCCTGCCTTCTCCGTTTTGTCTTGAGGAAGTTTCTTACTCCAAAACGGATTATCACCCTGGATCAGCAGTAATTAAACGTTGAACGTATAAAATAGTAAACCGGTTCAACAATAAAGAAATTAAAATATTACCGCTGGCGATTTGTTGGTGGTGCAGTAAGGAAGCAGACCGGTTTGAGCACAGAGGTGCTCCGGTTCATTCAGCATCTTTTTCACAGATTCTGTGACTTCGTCCTCAGGAAGTTGGATTTTAGTGTGTCGGAGTGGGTCATCGACACAATCAGTATACTCACACATCAAATTTGGGCGCCGGCTTAGAGGCAAAATGCTCCATGATATCCAGCAGCATGCAAGGTCTATTCCTGTTAAACCATTGGCCATGAAGGCCCGGAGCTTGGACAGTTGAGGAGCATATTTAATTCTCTCCTTGGCGCTTAGCCTCTGTGGAAAAGGGTGAGTGTTGCTGAGCCGTTCCGGACGGAAGCCAGGCAAGGGATTTTCATTGGCAGGAGATGTATCCTTGCAATAAAACCAAGTTACGTTCCATTCTTTGGGGTGCGTATGGAGTTTGACGTGAGGGTAGGTGATTTCTTTCCTCTTCTGAATGGCCATACTGCCCAGTTCGGTATTAGGGCCGTCAGTGAATTCAGTATGACGGTTCAGATGAAAGAGATCCCTAAACAACTCGACTGAAGGCTCCTCTTGAAGATATGCCTCAGAAAGTACTTGAAAATGACAAAGATTGGTGACGGAGTTGGGGCCGATATCCTGTGGACGGAGTTGAAAGTTGGCTAACACATCCCGATAAAATTTGGAGCCGGGCGGTTTGAAGCCCCGGGCCATATGATCTGTGAAGACCACGACCTCTCCTTCCTGGGGCGTAGGAGGACATTCATCTCCAGGAACCCTCCAATGAATCGTGTTTTTGCTATCCAAAGCGCCAATCAGGACTAGATCGTTCAGCTGTGATTCTGTGACACGAGAGGGAACCCAGTTGCACTCGTACACTTGTTTGGCCATGACGAGATCTACAAGAAATAAGTGATCCGGTTCAAGAATATGCCGGATGAAATGGTGTTGATCTAATTATGGTAAACCGGAGGCAGTACCCATAAACCGGTCTTCTACAACGCAGCATCAGATGGATTCTGGCGGTTCAACTAGGGGACTAATGACATATATACCGGTCTAGCAATTTTTTCTCTATGGTGAAGTTAAACCGCCTGGCCTAAGCATCGGAAGCAATTGAAACTATGGATAACTGGTTATGCAGAAACAAGTTTCACAAAATTATGTTACAGCCGCGGATCTACAGCAAGCTCATAAAAACAGAAAATATTTCGAAGACTAAGGCGGAAACAGAAGTGAACCATCGAGCAAATATGTGCAGGAGATTTATGAGCTTGGATGAGAAATAGTAAGAGGATACTAAAGGGATCGTTATTAAGCGCAGCAAGAGTTCACAGATGCGTTCAAGGACAGAGAACAGCCATGAACGCGCAATGAACATAGCAAGAACACGGAACCCTAAAGAACAGATCTAGGTTAAGAAGGAGAGAGGACTTGCCGAGAATGGAGAAGACGCGGAAAGACGCCGCAATACTCTGGTACGTTCAGGTTGATGCAGCGGCCCGAGACGAGGCAGAGGTCGACGATGGTGGCGGAGCTGCAAAGCCGGCGACGTGAGGAAGAAGAAGAAGAAGGGACGAAGGGGAAGAGAAAGGAAATGACCCTTCGGTTTTATTTATAAGGCAGCCGAGCTAGGTCAAACGCGCGAATCCAGGAGCTGTCATTAAGAGGGCGTTATGAATTTCAAGATGATGTCATGCCGGTTTACGGTAACCAAAACTGATGACGTCATGCCGGTTTACAGCAACTAAAAATAATGACGAGATGGAGATTTGCCAATTAACAGAAGATATCCAAGACGCAAGATGGTGTGAAGGATTGACATGAACCAGTTCAAATCAATCTGGGGCCTAATGTTGGGGATATTACCACTAGGTATAAACCGGCTTACTTGGGCCGGGTTAACTTCATTAGTGGTGTAAACAGATGAAGGCCCAAGGCCTGTAGATGGTTAGAACATATAGCCGTAAACCGGCCGCATGTATGGCTTGTGTTGTAAGTAAGGAATAGAAAGATAGCAACCGGAGTACGGGTATGAACCGGTTAGGACTCTATGGACCGACGAGCGCCACCCGTGTATATAAGGGGGCGACCCGGCGGCGGTTCAGGAGAGACAACAACAACTCGAGCCTAGGCAAAGCTTGTTTGCTCCCTAGACATCGAGATCATATCAATTCCACCACAACTAGACGTAGGCTGTTACCTTCATCAAAGGGGCCGAACTAGTATAAAACCCTCGTGTCTTTGTGTCTGCTTTAACCCCTTCAAGTAAACTCGTAGCGATGGCTCCACGACTAAGTCCTTTCGCTAGGACACCTGCCGTGACAAATCCACGACACATGGTTCTCTTTCTTTACCGTGCTTCCTAGCAACAAAATCTCTCTTATCATAACGTTGGTTGTTTGATTGTGGGTTATCAAGATCAACAGCAGGTTCAATCTCTACATCGTTGTTTTTGCTAGGTTGAGCATCAACATGAACATTATCATTAACATTATCACTAGGTTCATGTTCATCACCTGATTGAGTTTCAGCATCAGAAATAGAAATATCATTGGGATTCTCAGGTGTGTCTACAGTAGGTTCACTAGAAGCATGCAAAGTTCTATTGTTTTTCTTTTTCTTCTTTTTAGAAGAACTAGGTGCCTCTAAATTAGTTCTCTGTGAATCTTGCTCGATTATCTTAGGGTGGCCTTCAGGATACAAAGGTTCCTGAGTCATTCTACCAGTTCTAGTAGACACTCTAATAGCAAAGTCATTTTTATTATTTAATTCATCAAGCAAACCCTTTTGAGATTTAAGTACTTGCTCAGCTTGAGTAGCAACCATAGAAGCATATTTGCTAACACGGTGAAGTTCATCTTTAACTCTAGCCATATTATCACTTACACGTCCTATGTCGAAAGCATTATTCTTTAACTCTCTACCAACATAAGCATTAATACTTTCTTGTCTAGCCATAAAGTCATCAAATTCATCTAAGCATGGGCTATGAAATTTAGTAGAGGGGATTTCAAGTTTATCATATCTATAGAGAGAATTTACCTTTACTACCTGTGTCGGGTTATCAGGACAATATGGTTCTTCAACAGGCGGTATATTAAGACCATGAATTTAGTCAATAGGAGGTAAATTCTTAACATCTTCAACTTTAATACCTTTTTCTTTCATTGATTTCTTTGCCTCTTGCATATCTTCAGGACTGAGAAATAAAACACCTCTCTTCTTCGGAGTGGGTTTAGGAATAGGCTCAAGAATTGGCTCAATTAGTTCAAGAATTGCTTCCAGAATGGGCTCGGGAAGAGTCCAATTATTTTCATTAGTCAACATATTATTCAATAATATTTTAGCTTCATCGACTGTTCTTTCCCTGAAAACACAACCAACACAACTATACAAGTGGTCCTTGGAAGCATCGGTTAGTCCATTATAAAAGATATCAAGTATTTCATATTTCTTAAGAGGATGATCAGGCAAAGCATTAAGTAACCGGAGAAGCCTCCCCCAAGCTTGTGGGAGACTCTCTTCTTTGATTTGCACAAAATTATATATTCCCCGCAAGGCAGCTTGTTTCTTATGAGCAGGGAAATATTTAGCAGAGAAGTAATAAATCATATCATGGGGACTACACACACAACTAGGAGCAAGAGAATTGTACCAAGTCTTAGCATCACCCTTTAATGAGAACGGAAATATCTTAAGGATATAAAAATAGTGAGACTTCTCATCATTAGTAAACAGGGTAGCTATATCATTCAACTTGGTAAGATGTGCCACAGTTTAAGATTCAAGACCGTAAAAAGGATCAGATTCAACTAAGGTAATAATTTCGGGATCAACAGAGAATTCATAATCCTTATCAGTAACACAGATAGGTGAAGTAGCAAAAGAAGGGTCAGGTTTCATTCTAGCATTAAGAGACAGCTGCTTCCATTTAGCTAATAATTTCTTAAGATCAAATCTATCATTGCAAGCAAAGATTTCCCTAGCAGCTTCTTCATTCATAACATAGCCCTTAGGAACAACAGGCAATACATAATCATTAGGAGAACCTTCATCATCACTATCATCAATAATAGCATCTTCAATATTTTCATTCCCCCTAACTCTAGCAAGTTGTTCATCAAGAAATTCCCCCAATGGCAAAGTAGTATCACGCACAAAAGTAGTTTCATCATGCATAGCAGAAGTGGCATCATCAATAACATGTGTCATATCAGAATTCATAGCAGTAGCAGGTTTAGGTGTCGCAAGCCTACTAATAACGGAAGGAGAATCTAGTGCAGAGCTAGATGGCAGTTCCTTACCTTCCCTCGTAGTTGAGGGCAAAATCTTGGTTTTAGCGTCTTTCAAGTTCTTCATAGTGATCAACAGATATAAATCCCAAGTGACTCAGGGAAAAGAGCTATGATCCCCGGCAACGGCGCCAGAAATTAGTCTTGATAACCCACAAGTGTAGGGGATCGCAAAAACTTTCGAGGGTGAAGTACAACCCAAATTTATTGATTCAACACAAGGGGAGCCAAACAATATTCTTGAGTATTAGCAGTTGAGTTGTCAATTCAACCACACCTGGATAACTTAGTATCTGCAGCAAAGTATTTAGTAGCAAAGTAGTATGATAGTAAAGGTAATGGTAGCAAAAGTAAAGATAAATGTTTTTGGGTTTTTGTAGTAGTTGTAACAGTAGCAACGGAAAAGTAAATAAGTGAAGAACAATATATGAAAAGCTCGTAGGCAATGGATCAGTGATGGAAAATTATGCCGGATGTGATTCCTCATGTAATAGCTATAACATAGGGTGACACAGAACTAGCTCCAGTTCATCAATGTAATGTAGGCATGTATTCCGTAAATAGTCATACGTGCTTATGGAAAAGAACTTGTATGACATCTTTTGTCCTACCCTCCCGTGGCAGCAGGGTCCTCGTGGAAACTAAGGGATATTAAGGCCTCCTTTTAATAGAGAACCGGACCAAAGCATTAACACATAGTGAATACATGAACTCCTCAAACTACGGTCATCACCGAGAAGTATCCCGATTATTGTCACTTCGGGGTTATCGGATCATAACACATAATAGGTGACTATATACTTGCAAGATAGGATCAAGAACACACATATATTCATGAAAATATAATAGGTTCAGATCTGAAATCATGGCACTCGGGCCCCTAGTGACAAGCATTAAGCATAGAAAAGTCATAGCAACATCAATCTCAGAACATAGTGGATACTAGTGATCAAACCCTAACAAAACTAACTTGATTACATGGTAAATCTCATCCAACCCATCACCGTCCAGCAAGCCTAGACGGAATTACTCACGCACGGCGGTGAGCATCATGAAATTGGTGATGGAGGATGGTTGATGATGACGATGGTGACGAATCCCCCTCTCCGGAGCCCCGAACGGACTCCAGATCAGCCCTCTCGAGAGAGAATAGGGCTTGGTGGCGGCTCCGTGTCGTAAAACGCGATGAAACTTTCTCTCTGATTTTTTTCTCCGCGAGACGGAATATATGGAGTTGGAGTTGAGGTCGGTGGAGGTCTAGGGGGCCCAGGAGATAGGGGGGCGCGCCCTACAGGGGGGGTGCCCCCCTGTCTCGTGGACAGGCCCTGGGCCCCCTGGTGTATTTCTTTCGCGTAGAAATTCTTATTAATTCAAAAAAGTGCCTCCGTGGATTTTCAGGACATTTCGAAAACTTCTCTTTTCTACACATAAAACAACATCATGGCAGTTCTGCTGAAAATAGCGTCAGTCCGAGTTAGTTTCATTCAAATCATGCAAGTTAGAGTCCAAAACAAGGGCAAAAGTGTTTGGAAAAGTAGATACGTTGGAGACGTATCAGTGCATAGTCCCCAGGATATGATTTATTTCTTCTCTGCTAAATATTTCCCTGCTTATAAGAAACAAGCTGCCTTGAGGGAAATATATAATTTTGTGCAAATTGAAGAAGAGAGTCTCCCACAAGCTTGGGGGAGGCTTCTATGATTACTTAATGCTTTGCCTGATCATCCTCTTAAGAAAGATGAAATACTTGATATCTTTTATAATGGACTAACTGATGCTTCCAAGGACCACTTGGATAGTTGTGCTGGTTGTGTTTTCAGGGAAAGAACAGTTGACCAAGCTGAATTACTATTGAATAATATGTTGACTAATGAAAATAATTGGACTCTTCCTGAGCCAATCCCTGAGCCAATTTCTGAGCCAATTGAGCCAACCCCTGAGCCTACTCCTAAACGAACTCCGAAGAAGAGGGGTGTTCTATTTCTCGGTTCTGAAGATATGCAAGAGGCAAAGAAATCAATGAAAGAAAAAGGTATTAAAGCTGGAGATGTTAAGAATTTACCTCCTATTGAAGAAATACATGGTCTTAATTTACCACCTATTGAAGAAACACATGGTCTTGATAACCCGTCACAGGTAGTAAAGGTAAATTCTCTCTATAGATATGATAAAGTTGAAATGCCATCTACTAAATTTGCTAGCCCATGCTTGGATGAATTTGATGACTTTATAGCTAGACAAGAAAATTTCAATGCTTATGTTGGTAGAGAATTAAAGAGTAATTGTTGGTGTCAAAACCGGCGGATCTTGGGTAGGGGGTCCCGAACTGTGCGTCTAGGCGGATGGTAACAGGAGACAAGGGACACGATGTTTTTACCCAGGTTCGGGCCCTCTCGATGGAGGTAAAACCCTACTCCTGCTTGATTGATATTGATGATATGGGTAGTACAAGAGTGGATCTACCACGAGATCAAGGAGGCTAAACCCTAGAAGCTAGCCTATGGTATGATTGTTGTTCGTCCTATGGACTTAAACCCTCCGGTTTATATAGACACTGGAGAGGGCTAGGGTTACACAGAGTCGGTTACAATGGTAGGAGATCTACATATCCGTATCGCCAAGCTTGCCTTCCACGCCAAGGAAAGTCCCATCCGGACACGGGACGAAGTCTTGAATCTTGTATCTTCATAGTCTTGGAGTCCGGCCAATGATGATAGTTTGGCTATCCGGACACCCCCTAGTCCAGGACTCCCTCAGTAGCCCCTGAACCAGGCTTCAATGACGACGAGTCCGGTGCACATATTGTCTTTGGCATTGCAAGGCGGGTTCCTCCTCCGAATACTTCATAGAAGATTGTGAACACCAGGATAGTGTCCGGCTCTACAAAATAAATTCCACATACCACCGTAGAGAGAATAATATTTACACAACTTCAATCTGCTGACGTGTTTCGTAGCATGACATCACGCCACGGCCAAGCCTTTACTCGAATTGTTTTTATTGTTCCACCTCATTGCGTTTAGTGAAGCGGTTTCCTTGGCACGTCTTATCAAAGCAGAGATCGTGTCCCCTTATTCCGGGATTCTCATCAATACGGACGTGGGTAACCCAACCGTGCCCGTTGCCACGCCCCCTCCATCGGAGGCGAGTTCCAAACGGTCACAGGGACGGCTCTTGGTATTCTACCCCTTTATAATGAGACCAAGGCCTGTTTCTTTTCTTCAATTCTTGATCAAATCCGCCCCTCGCCCCGAGTTCCAACACCCAAGGTTCCAGATTCGAGCGCTTCAGACCTTCGACAATGTCCGGCTCCGACCTATAGGGCCAGTGGATGCCTTCTTCCGTCACGGAAGAGGACGTGCTAAAGCTGAGAGACGCCAGGTATCTAACCTGCGAGATTTCGCATAGGCTGCCCGCCCAAGGGCAAGTCATTCCCACCCCCGAGCCTGGTGAGAGCGTGGTGTTCATGTCTCACTTCCGTCGGGGTTTAGGCTTCCCGACGGACCCTTTCGTGAGGGGGCTCATGTTCTATTATGGGCTGGAGTTCCATGACTTGGCTCCGGAGTCCATCCTCCACAACTCATCTTTCATTGTTGTCTGCGAAGCCTTCCTCCGCACTACCCCTCACTTTGGATTGTGGCTCAAGACCTTCAACGTGGAACCGAAGATGATCGAGGGGCGACAGGCAGAGTGCAGAGGGGCTGTCATAAGCAAGAGGGCCCATGCTCCATGGCTTGAGGGCTCTTTTCAAGAGGAGCTTGGTTTGTGGCAACAGGAGTGGTTCTACATCACCACTCCCAGGGGCACCACGAAAGTGGCGCCACCTGTCTTTCGCCCGGGCCCTCCACAGCGGCTAGCGTCGTGGGTCAACAAAGGGCTTGACTGGGGGCCGTCCAAGGACGTACCAATAGTGCAGGGCCGGATTCGAGACCTCCAAGAGAGGGAGATCACTCTAGTCGTAGTGACACAGGTCATGCTGATCCGGCGCCTTCTGCCCTGCAAAAGTCGCCCTCTCCGGCTGTGGGAATTCAATCCAGAGGGACCGCGAGCTCTTCGCCACCTCATGGGTGCGACGCCCGTGGAGATGTATAAACTGTTCTTCGGATCACAAGAGATGTGTCCGGACTTGACCGAGGATGCCGGCCTAAGCTGCAATTGCCCAGATACTCAAGTAAGTAGTTCCCTTGCCCGGACGTGCTATCCGTATTCGTCATAATTCTCGCTCTTTTAAAAAGCTGTCCCCTGAACCGGAGTGGATAGCAGAAGCAATGCTAATAAGGTGTTTGGCCCCCCTCCCTGAGACCACGCCGGATCCCGTGTTAGCCAGGATGCTGGAGGCTGTGCCTTTAGAAGAGGGCGAAGGGGGAAACAGGGAAACTACTGCCTCTGCTAAAGGGGCTCTCAAGAAAGGGGGGATCGAGAATCCCTCCCTCCAGGGGGAGAAGAGGACCGCTTCCGAAGATCCGGAGGTCAATGCCTCAAAGCGGGGGAAGAAATCTTCACCGGAGGGTCCTACGCCAGGGGAAACCCCGGCTGCACTATTTCCCCAAGGGAATCGGCCCTCCAGCGAGCCGTAAGTAGAAAAGAGGAGTTTCATAATAAGGGACATCCCTGTTTTTATTTCCGAGGATAACCAAAGTTCTTACCTTGTAGTTCGGATCTCAGCCCTTCTCAGCAGAGCACATCTTCGGGGGATCTTCGTCCGGAGATGATGGAGAGCGAGACGCCTCCATCTGCCACACCGTCAGGCGGGGTGGACGACCCTGAGGTGTCGTCATGGAGGGTCTCCCCGAGTCCGACGGGGCCAGAGAGTTTGGCACCAACTGGTGTACGGCCGGAGGAGCTGAAGGATCTGCTCGAGAGGGCATCTATCCCAGAAGATCACTATACATTAATGGGTACGGTGATTGAAAGGATTTCATCCGCTGAGAGCGGGTTGCATGAGGCCGTCAGAAGTTTACTGATGGGGTTTGAGGTACGTAAAAATGACCATACTTTTTGACAGTTTTGCGCTTAGAATGCGCCCTGTATAGATAGTAGCCCCTGAGACTCGGTATGTTGGCGAGAACGACAGCGTGCCGAGGATCATAATCTCAGTTATAAGGTATCGCTCTTCCCGTACAGGTGGCGGGGCGTTCAGTGGCCGGCCGGACTGATGTAGTTGCCGAACTAAAGCGGCAACTTGACGTTGTGGATGCAGACATCGCGCTGGTCAATAAACGGCTTGACGAGTCACAAGGTAGGTGGATTCTCCGCGGTCACCTGGTAAGGGAGCTGATGCCCACGCCTGATAATATGTATGCTTGATGTAGATGGCGCCGCTGCTATGGAGGAGCTTCGGGCGGAGCTTGCCCGAGTCAAGGAGCAAGCCAGAAAGAGTGATGCGGCTGCCTCGAAGGCGGCCGAAGAGCTAAAAGCCGAAAAGGCTGCTCACTGCCGAAGCAGGGAGGAGATGGCCGAAATGGCCATGAAGCTGTAGGATGCTACCGACCGCTATGAGTTTCTTGAAAGAGAACGCCGAGCGGAGCAAGAGGACCTGAAGAAGGCCACTGCCGAAGCCAAAGATGCCCGCTCCGCGATGAGGGCTATAAAGGAGGAGCTGCGTTAGGCCGGGGATATTGCGGCTGGAAAGCCCTTTCTACCGCGTAGGAAGTTTACGGACCCGAAGTATGCTCAGTTGGGCCAGTTGTGGGGTGCGGAGGATACTTATATGAATTTGGCGGCGAGTGCGGCGGACGCGGTCGTGCACTTCCGAAGCCAAAAGGATCACGAGATGGAAGAGCTTTTTTGGTCTCAATTCCATAGTCTGGAGCGTCCACTTCTGTTAACTGATCGATTGGTTGAGTGGGCTGAGCTGAACAGGTTGTCCGGACTTGCCATGAAGGATGTCGTGGCTCATCTGTGGCTGGACAGGCCCAAGCCGAAGAGTTATTTTGGCTTGGTGCAGCAGTTCCTTGATGCGGTTCTGCATATCAAGGCGATGAAGCGGTCGGCATGCATAGAGGGTGCACGGATGGCCCTCGCCCATGTCAAAACATGCTGGGCAGAGATGAATGCCACCGACGTTGCATCCCGGGGTTCGGACAGAAGCCGATTACCCGCCGAGCACTATTTTGAGGAAGTCCTGCGGGGCGCTCGCTTAATAAAGTCGCAGTGCTCGAAAAACATTATGTTCAAATGACATGTATGATTTGTAAAACTATATTTATAATATAAGGGCTTTTTATACTTGTGCGTTCAAGTATTGAAATATCTCCTGTGCGGCCGTTAATGTATATGTATATATAACCTGAAAGATGGCAGTCTTTGGCTTCAGCCCCCACGCACATGGTGCGGAGGTGTTTGCAAAAAGGCGCATTTTCACACTTAATCCAACGTCTTGGTCCTGTGAAGGAGGTGATAGCGTAGGAAACTAGGCAACCGGACTATAATGCTTTATCACTTTCACTTAGCCATAGGATTTCGATGGTGGGGCTACTATATAGCCCCTAGGGGCACCGCGCTCTCCGAACTCGGGGCGCGTGTGTGCCGGACCAAGAAACGGTCCTTCGTCAAAGCGGAGGAATTCTAAACATTCCGGTGGTCGATCGAGTGGTTGACCAGTCTCTCGCTATATCATGACAGTCAGTTTTCGGCTTTCTCTACTGAGGTGCTCACCCTGCCGAACCGGGGCACAATCACAGTAGTTCTCCTGGTGCCGCGTTAGCCGATAGAGCGGAACGTAAGGCAGCAAAACACAGGAGCCGGGCAAACCCAACATTTGACCAAAGACATGATTCGGAGCTGATGCATATAAGGCCTAACTCGAGACGCCGAACACTCCCTAAGGTATTCGGTCTTTATGATGACGGGCAGAACAATGCCCTAAGCCCCTAGTGTCCAGGTACGAGCAAAAACTTTTGACGTGGCCAATGCCAAAACGCCAGCCTCCTCCACAGTTATGGTAAGAGACCGGGGGATGTGTATCAACAAGAGACAGTAAAAAAGGTTTACGCAGGGTCTTAATCTGAAAAGAATCCTTGTAACGGGTCCCTGCTGCACGTCTGCGCCTGTGTCTCCGTTGTGCTGTATCCTGGACGGGTGTAGCACGTTGTTCATCTGTAAAGAGAGAAGAACTTAGTTTGCAAAAAGAGCGTACGAAAAATGTATTTAAAACGGAGCATGATTTAAAAAATGAATAAAATTGAGCTTTATTGGCTCTCATTGTTCATGCTTTCAGCCCCTTGTAAAGGGGTATGTGGCTAGTAAGCCCCTTGTTTATTTATACCGGACTCGTCTAACCGTGTCCGGGGTCTGAATGACCTGTTTTAGGAGCTTTGATCATCAAAGCCGGATTAGTGTGTAGCTGTCAAGGTAGTCTCACGTTCTTCCGCGGTCGAGGAACACTCGAAGTTACCCTTTAATGAGATGATACCGCGTGGACCGGGCATTTTGAGTGTAAGAGACGCGTAATGCGGTATTGCGTTAAAGCGGGCGAAAGCTTCGTGTCCCAATAGTGCTTGATGGCTACTTTTAAATGGGGCGATATGGAAGATTAGCTTTTCGCGACGGAAGTTGTCGGATGAACCGAACACAACTCCTAGTAATAAGGAGCCCGTACAATTGGCATAAGGGCCTGGCGTTACTCCTTTAAAGGAAGTGTTGCTATGGCGAATTTTGGTAGGGTCTATCCCCATTCTGCGGATTGAGTCCTGGTATAGCAGGTTTATATCGCTGCCACCGTCCATTAGGACTTGTGTAAACTGTAGCCCGTCGATTATAGGATCCAATATCAAAGCAGTCCATCTTGCGTTTCGAATACCTCTGGAGTAATCCTAATGGTCGAAAGTAATTGGTTTTGACATCCAGTTTTGGTACTCCGCTGGGGTGGACCGTGCGGCGCGTACTTTAGTAGGTGCCGCCCTATTTTTCCTTGTTATCACTTGAAGTGAATTCACTGTCTTGACTTCTTGTGGGAAAGTCTTTTGTTTCACGGTGCTCTGCTTGTGGGGTTCGTCGTCGTCCTCACTTGGTGCGTCGAGCCCCTTGTGTTCGGCGTTAAGTCGGCCGGACTGCTTGAAGACCCAACAATCTCTGTGGGTATGGTTTGCAGGCTTCCTGGGGGTATTGTGGATTTGACATATCTTGTCCAGGATTTTGTTTAGGTTGGACAGCTCGTCATTGTTGTCCTTAAGAGGCAGTGTTTTGTTGTTCGGCTAAGAGCTTTTGAACCCGACGTTAACTGCCGTGCTCTTTGGGCTATTTTCCTTATTCCGACGCTGGTCTTTTCTGCGTCGTGGTTTCCCATTTCCATCTCTGACCTCGGATGTACTCGGGTCGCTGGTGCTGCATCTTGCCAGCCAGCTATCTTCTCCCGCGCAAAAGCGGGTCATGAGGCTTGTTAATGCGGCCATTGTCCTTGGCTTTTCCTGGCCGAGGTGTCTGGCAAGCCATTCATCTCAGACGTTATGTTTGAAGGCTGCTAAGGCTTCGGCGTCCGGACAGTCGACTATTTGGTTCTTTTTGGTAAGGAACCTGTTTCAGAATTTGCGGGCTGACTCTCCGGGCTGTTGAGTTATGTGACTTAAATCGTCTGCATCCGGAGGGCGGACATAAGTCCCCTGAAAATTTTCCCGAAATGCGTCCTCGAGCTCTTCCCAACTTCCAATGGTATTTTCTGGGAGGCTTTTGAGCCAATGCCGGGCTGGCCCTTTGAGCTTGAGGGGTAGGTATTTTATGGCGTGGAGATCGTCTCCTCTAGCCATATGTATGTGTAGGATGTAATCCTCAATCCATACTCCGGGGTCTGTTGTTCCGTCGTATGCCTCTATGTTTATGGTCTTGAATCCCACTGGAAATTCATGATCCAGTACCTCATCGGTGAAACATAGGGGGTGTGCGGCGCCCCTGTATTTAGGTGTGCCATTATTTTCGAACACTCATCGTGTTGTTTTGCTCCCAGGAGCCTTCCTTCTTGGCCCGTAGATGGACCTGACCGGGCTATCCTTTTTGTGAAGATCCTTATGTGGATCGTGTGCCAGCTTGTGTGCGGCGCCACTTGCCGCTCTTTGTTTGCCATGTGGTCGTCTATCCGACCGTGCAGCCCCTTTGTTTTTTTGATTGTGGGGGCTCCATGGCCTCTTCGTCGAATTCGGGCAATAGTTTGCGCTTCGGGTAGCTCTTTGTTTGGCGGCTATCGCCGTACTTGTCCGCGGTCTTGAGTACCTTGCTCCATCTCATTCTGAGTATGTCTTCCGCTGTTTTGAGCTTCCGCTTCTGCTTCTTCAGACTTCGTGCAGTGGTGACGAGCCTTTTGTGAAGATTTTTCTGTTCTAACAATGTGTCCGACGTGAGATCATCCGGACTGTTGTTTTCGCCGGGGATGGACTGTTTATCCAATTCCTCTTGTTCGGATGGTTGCTTGGTGGCATGTTTGTCGTCCATTGGTTCGCCCTGCTCTATGGCTGGGTCGATATGGGTGCTGTTGTTATCGAGGCGGGACTTCGGGCGACGCTTGCGTCGCTGTTTTGGCTGTTTTTCGGAGGAATTATGCCTTGCAGCGTCCCGTTGTTCCTCGTTATTGCTTCCTGTTGGTGTATCCACCATGTATACATCGTGAGTTGAGGTGGCTTTCCAGTGCCCTGTGGGCGCTGGTTCTTGGTCGTCTCTGGCATCATCGTCCAAACCGTCGATATCTTCGGAGTCGAGATCTAGCATGTCGGTTAGATCGTCGACAGTGGCTACAAAGTGGGTGGTGGGTGGGCTTTGAATTTCTTCGTTGTCCGCATCCCAACCGTCCTGTCCGCAGTCTGGCCAGGGCTCTCCTGATAACGAGAGATACTTTAGCGAATTCAGGATGTCGCCAAAAGGCGAGTGCTGAAAGATGTCCGTAGCGGTGAACTCCATGATCGGCACCTAGTCGGATTCGATTGGTAGGGGCGCGGGAGGTTTGGAGTCCGGCGAGGAGTCCGGCACCTCGGAGTCACGAGCTTCACATGGGATAGGGTCGGTATTCGGCTCTATCACCGTAGAGGTAGCAGCCCCCGAGGCGGTGTCTAGGCACCCATCCTCGATCGGCGCGGTCGGTTCCGAGTTAAGGGTCGGAGCGGACTCTTGTGCGGCCTCCAGGGCACGGTCCGGCGGCAGAACTAGGACATGCCCATCATGATAGTGCGGCGCGCTCGGCTGTGGCTCGAATCCATCGAAGATCAAGTCTCCGCAGATGTTGGCTGTGAAGTTCAAACTTCCAAATCTGACCTGATGGCCAGGGGCGTAGCTTTCGATCTGCTCCAGACGGCCAAGCGAATTGGTCCGCTGTGCGAAGCCGCCGAATACAAAGATCTGTCCGGGGAGAAAAGTCTCACCCTGGACCGCGTTGTTGTTGATGATCGAAGGAGAATCGGGCCTATGAGCGACGACACAGAGGAACTCTTAATGAAAGCACCAATGTCGGTGTCAAAAATGGCGGATCTCGGGTAGGGGGTCCCGAACTGTGCGTCTAGGCGGATGGTAACAGGAGACAAGGGACACGATGTTTTTACCCAGGTTTGGGCCCTTTCGATGGAGGTAAAACCCTACTCCTGCTTGATTGATATTGATGATATGGGTAGTACAAGAGTGGATCTACCATGAGATCAAGGAGGCTAAACTCTAGAAGCTAGCCTATGGTATGATTGTTGTTCGTCCTATGGACTAAAACCCTCCGGTTTATATAGACACCGGAGAGGGCTAGGGTTGCACAGAGTCGGTTACAATGGTAGGAGATCTACATATCCGTATCGCCAAGCTTGCCTTCCACGCCAAGGAAAGTCCCATCCAAACACGGGACGAAGTCTTCAATCTTGTATCTTCATAGTCTTGGAGTCCGGCCAATGATGATAGTTCAGCTATCCGGCCACCCCCTAGTCCAGGACTCCCTCAGTAATGCTTACATGATTGGATGCTTGAGTGATTATATGGCTAGAGTTAAAGGTGAACTTAAACTTATTAGTAGATATGCTTCTATGGTTACCACTCAAGCAGAACAAGTACTTAAAGCTAAAAGTGATTTTCTCGATGAATTAAATAATAAACATGATTTTGCTATTAGAGTGGCTACTAGAACTGGTAAAATGACTCAGGAACCTTTGTATGCTGAAGGCCACCCTAAGAGAATTGAGCAGGATTCTGAGAGAAATAATTTAGATGCACCTAGTCCTTCTAAAAAGAAGAAAAATAAAATGATAGGACTTTGCATGCTTCTAGTGAACCTATTATTGACACACCTGAGAATCCCAATGATATTTCTATTTCTGATGCTGAAACACAATCAGGTGATGAACATGAACCTAGTGATAATGTTGATGATAATGTTCATGTTGATGCTCAACCTAGCAATAATAATGATGTAGAGATTGAACCTGCTGTTGATCTTGACAACCCACAATCAAAGAATCAACCTTATGATCAAAGAGACTTTGTTTCTAGGAAGCACGGTAAAGAAAGAGAACCATGGGTTTAGAAACCCGTGCCTTTTCCTCCTAAGCCATCCAAGAAAAAGGATGATGAGGATTTTGAGTGCTTTGCTAAAATGATTAGACCTATCTTCTTACGTATGCGCTTAACTGATATGCTTAAAGTAAATCCTTATGCTAAATATATGAAAGGTATTATTACAAATAAAAGAAAGATACCGGAAGCTGAAATTTCCGCCATGCTCGCTAATTACACTTTTAAAGGTGGAATACCTAAGAAACTTGGAGATCCAGGAGTACCAACTATACCATGCTCCATTAAAAGAAACTATGTTAAAACTGCTTTATGTGATCTTGGAGCCGGTGTTAGTGTTATGCATCTCTCTTTATATCGTAGACTTGAATTGAATAAGTTGACACCTATTGAAATATCTTTGCAAATGGCTGATAAATCAACTGCTCTACCTGTCGGTATTTGTGAGGATGTGCCTGTTGTGGTTGCAAACGTCACTATCTTAACGGACTTTGTTATTCTTGATATTCCTAAGGACGGTAGTATGTCGATTATCCTTGGTAGACCCTTTTTGAATACTATAGGGGCTGTTATTGATTGCAACAAAGGCAATGTCACTTTTCATGTTAATGGTAATGAGCATACGGTACACTTTCCGATGAAACAACCTCAAGTTCATAGCATCAATTCTATTGGAAAAATTCCAATTATCATTATTGGAGGTTTTGAATTTCCTCTTCCTACTGTCAAGAAGAAATATGATATTCTTATTATTGGGGATGTGCATATCCCCGTTGAGGTAACCTAGTGTTATTCGAAATTTCTCCGGTTCCATGTTGTTCAGAATGAGTTTGTTAACAAGACTTGATCAAACTTTTTAGTGGATTCCTTTTGATGATCATGAGATGGATGAAGTTAGAAGGCATAACCTTCTGTACCCTCCTTTTACTTTCTGTTATTTAGATTAAATAAAGTAAAAATAGTATTTCCTGTCTGTTTTCTGAATTATCCATGCAATAAAAAAACACCCAAAAATAAAAGTTCTCCAAATGCCTTGCAAATTTAATATGTTTTTTCTGGAATATTTGAGAATATTTGGCAATGAGAACACAACAGGGGGAGCTGGCACCTGGCCACGAGGGTCCAGGGCGCGCCCCCTGCCTCATTGGCCCATGGTGGCCCCACTCCACTTATTCCTGCACCCGCACACTTCATCTTCCTCCCAAAAAACCACTATCTAGCTCAAGCACGAGTTCTAGCTCACCTTGCTGCCATTTTCGATCTCCTTGCTCAAAGCTCCATTCACAAAACTCCTTTGGGGGATTGTTCCTTGGTATATGAATCCTCCAATGGTCCAATTAGTGTTTGTTCTAGTGCTTTATTCATTGCAAATATTTGCTGCTTAGGTGACCCTGTTCTTGAGCTTGCATGTCAAATTTATATGGTCGCAAGTAATTCTAATGCATGATATAGGCTCTAGGCACTTGTGGGAGTAGTTGCTTCAATATTGTTGAGTTTGATTCACTTTTATTTTGAGTTACTAAAAATTTCAGAAATTTTTCAGAGAAAGAAATATGTCCAGGAAAATGTACCAAGGTGGTTCTTCAAGGAAGAAGGGACCCAGGCTTGCAATGCGTGAACCAAACGATGAACCACCAAGGGAAGCTGAGGTGCGGCCTTGTGAATGGCCGTCAGAAGAGTTTATGGTTAATGCAAGCATTAAGGATGAATTTGATACATATGTGCGTAATGCCCATCTTGAGTACTTCATGCAAGATAAGTGTCCTCAGTACTACTATTTAACTGATTCATTCGTGAGAATGTTTAAATTTACATCTTCGCGTAGTTCCCCAACTGTCCTGTTTGACATTTATGATAAATCATATACCATGGACCTAGAGGATTTTACTACTGCTTGTAAACTCCCTCAGTGGGGCAGTGTTAATGAACCCCGTAAATCTGAATATAAAGATTTTCTTGCTAGTATCACTGTGGGAGAATCCAGAGAAATAGCACAAGCTACCATAGGAACCATTCACTTTTCAGCTATACATTATTTTGCTCTCTTCATTGGTAGATGCATTAATGGTAAAGATGAAGCATGTCACATGTGTGTTCCTGATCTTTGTGTTCTCAAGAGTGTTGTATTAGGTGATAAACAATACAACTTGGGGCAATTGTTGCATGTAGGTTGTATAATAATGGTTTAGTTGGAGATTTGTTTGGAGGGTTTATGCAACCCGTGTCGCTAACTATCTTGGTATACCTCCACATGAAGATGATAGGGAGTTGCTTCCCACTTATTTAGATTATACTGCCATGGTTAGTCATCATTTTCTTGAGAAGAATGAACAATTCCTCCAGTATCGACTAATCTTTGACATACGTCGCGCTGTCCATATTACTCTCCCTGCTCCTACACTTTTTGATTATCAGGCAAAAGTAAGATATGTTATAACCAGGGAGGAGGCAACCGAGTACGAGAGGAGGACGGAAGTAGCTCGCCACCATGTCGCAGCCCAGAAGGCAATGGCTGCTGATCTCAGTACGACCCCAGTTACAACTTCGTGTATCAGTTAGGCAGCTACCCTTGGCCCTAGACCAACTTAGGCCAAAAGCCTAAGCTTGGGGGAGTACGTATTTCTCACCGACATTACATTCATGTTCACACACTCATCCTAGTTGTTGGTGCTCATACTTTTTCATTGTACTATCCATGCTAGTTTAATTTCTTCTTCTAGTTTTCTTCTTGTGTGTTTGAACCAACCTTAAGAAAAACAAAAAAAATAGTTAGTTTACTTTCCATGCTTGTAGTAGTAATTAAAAGAAAACCCAAAAAGATTTCTCGTTTTTCTTTTGCTTGTTGGGAGCTTTCCCGTGTAAATAGTTTTATTTCTTTTCTTTCCTTTGGGGGTCAAGAGGAGAAGACCATAATGAAAATGTTTAGTGGCTCTCATATGCATGATTCTTGATTTAACCAAGAGCCCATATTACCTTGTCTTCTGCCTTGAATTGAATGCTTGCAGATTCCAGCTTAGTCCAATGCACGTGCACTATTATTATTATACACACTGTTCGGTTGTGCAAGTGAAAGGCAATAATGACAATATATGATGGACTAGCTGAGATGAGAGAAGCTAGTATGAACTCGACCTCTCTTGTTTTTGTAAATATGATTAGTTCATCGTTCCTGATTCAGCCTATTATGAATAAACATGTTTGCAATGATAATTAGAGATTATAGTTGCTTATGCCATGCTTAATTAGCTAGGAGCTTATAATGGTTTACCTTGCGTGCCAACATGCTATTAAAATGGTTGTGATGTGGTATGAAAGGGTTGTATCCTCCTTTGAATGAATTGAGTGACTCGACTTGGCACATGTTCACGCATGTAGTTGAAACAAAATCAACATAGCCTTCACGATATTTATGTTCATGGTGGATTATATCCTACTCATGCTTGCACTCGGTGTTGATTAATTTTAATGCATGTTCATGACTGTTGTCGCTCTCTCAGTTGGTCGCTTCCCAGTCTCTTGCTAGCCTTCACCTGTACTAAGCGAGAATACAACTTGTGCATCCAAACTCCATAAACCCCAAAGTTATTCCATATGAGTCCACCATACCTTCCTATATGCGGTATTTACCTGTCGTACCAAGTAAATTTGTATGTGCCAAACTCCAGACCTTCAAATGAAATTCTGTTTTTTATGCTCGAGAAGCTCATGTATCAACTAGGGTTGTCTGTATCTTCCATGCTAGGCGGGTTATTCTCAAGAGGAGTGGACTCCGCTCCTCATTCACGAGAAAATTGCTGGTAACCGGGATGCCGAGTCCCATGATCCAAAGATCAAAATCAAATCAAAATAAATGCAAACAAAACTCCCCCAGTATTGTTGTTAGTTGGAGGCACCCATTGTTTCGGGCAAGCCATGGATTGATGATTGTTGGTGGAGGGGGAGTATAAACTTTACCATTCTGTTTGGGAACCGCCTATAATGTGTGTTGCATGGAAGATATCGAGATCTCATACTTGTTATGTTGACAGTGAAAGTATACCGCTCAAAGTGTTATTTATCTCTCTATTTCAAAATCTAGCTCTGGCACCTCTACAAATCCCTGCTTCCCTCTGCGAAGGGCCTATCTATTTACTTTTATGTTGAGTCATCACCCTCTTATTAAAAAGCACCCGCTGGAGAGCCCCGCTATCATTTGCATGCATTACTATTAGTTTATGTTGGGTGTGACTTGACTGGATCTCTTTTACCATGAATTACAATGTTTAGTCAGTCCTTGATCTTTAAAGATGCTCTGCATTTTATGTTTTGCGGTCTTAGAAAGGGCTAGCGAGATACAATCTTGTTATATCATATTATGATTGTTTTGAGAAAGTGTTGTCATCTGAGTTTTATTATTATTGCTCGTTAGTTGATTATGCCATTTATATGAGTAAACATGAGACCTAAGTGTTATTGTGAATATGCTTAGTTCATAATCTTTGCTGAAAACTTGAATGCTGGCTTTACATATTTACAACAACAAGAGCAAACAGAGTTTGTAAAAGTTTTTCTTTATCACTTTCAGTTTGTCAACTGAATTGCTTGAGGACAAGCAAAGGTTTAAGCTTGGGGGAGTTGATCCATCTCCGTCGTATCTACTTTTCCAAACACTTTTGCCCTTTTTTGGACTCTAACTTGCATGATTTGAATGGACCTAACCCGGACTGACGTTGTTTTCAGCAGAACTGCCATGGTGTTATTTTTGTGCAGAAATAAAAGTTCTCGGAATGTCCTGGAAATCCACGGAGCAACTTTTCAGAATTAATAAAAACATTGGCGAAAGAAATAGCGTCAGGGGGCCCACACCCTGTCCACAAGGGTGGGGGCGCGCCCCCTCCCCCTAGGCGCACCCCCTGCCTCGTGGGCCCCCAGGACGTCCACCGACCTCAACTCCAACTCCATATATTTGCTTTGACAGAGAAAAAATTCAGGGAGAAAGATTCATCGCGTTTTATGATACAGAGCCGCCGCCAAGCCCTAATCTCTCTCAGGAGGGCTGATCTGGAGTCCGTTCGGGGCTCTGGAGAGGGGGATTCATCGCAGTCGTCATCATCAACCATCCTCCATCACCAATTTCATGATGCTCACCACCGTGCGTGAGTAATTCCATGATGTTTTCAGCAGAACTGCCATGATGTTGTTTTATATGTAGAAAAGAAAAGCTCTCGGAATGTCCTGAAAATCCACGGAGGCACTTTTTGGAATTAATAAGAATTTCTGGGCGAAAGAAATACATCAGGGGGCCTAGGGCCTGTCCACGAGACAGGGCCCCCCCCCATATGGCGCATCCCCTATCTCGTGGGCCCCCTGGAGCTCCACCGACCTCAACTCCAACTCCATATATCCCGTCTCGCGGAGAAAAAAATCGGAGAGAAAGTTTCATCGCGTTTTACAACATGGAGCCGCCACCAAGCCCTAATCTCTCTCGGGAGGGCTGATCTGGAGTCTGTTCGGGGCTCCGGAGAGGGGGATTCATCGTCGTCGTCATCATCAACCATCCTCCATCACCAATTTCATGATGCTCACCGCCGTGCGTGAGTAATTCCATCGTAGGCTTGCTGGATGGTGATGGGTTGGATGAGATTTACCATGTAATCAAGTTAGTTTTGTTAGGTTTTGATCCCTAGTATCCACTATGTTCTGAGATTGATGTTGCTATGACTTTGCTATGCTTAATGCTTGTCACTAGGGCCCGAGTGCCATGATTTCAGATCTGAACCTATTATGTTTTCATGAATATATGTGTGTTCTTGATCCTATCTTGCAAGTCTATATTCACCTTTTATGTGTTATGATCCGACAACCCCGAAGTGACAATAATCGGGATACTTCTCGGTGATGACCGTAGTTTGAGGAGTTCATGTATTCACTATGTGTTAATGCTTTGGTCCGATTCTCTATTAAAAGGAGGCCTTAATATCCCTTAGTTTTTGCTAGGACCCCGCTGCAACGGGAGGGTAGGACAAAAGATGTCATGCAAGTTCTTTTCCATAAGCACGTATTACTATATTCGGAATACATGCCTACATTACATTGATGAACTGGAGCTAGTTTTGTGTCACCCTATGTTATAACTATTACATGAGGAATCACATCCGCCATAATTATCCATCACTGATCCAATGCCTACGAGCTTTTCACATATTGTTCTTTGCCGTTGCTACTGTTACAATTACTACAAAACTGCTATTGTTACTTTTGCCACTGTTACCATTACTATCACACTACTTTGCTACTAAATACTTTGCTGTAGATACTAAGTTATCTAGGTGTGGTTGAATTGGCAACTCAACTACTAATACTTGAGAATATTCTTTAGCTCCCCTTGTGTCGAATCAATAAATTTGGGTTGAATACTCTACCCTCGAAAACTGTTGCGATCCCCTATACTTGTGGGTCATCACGGTGTCGGGGATTTACCCTGCAGTATGACCCGGCCAGAGATATGACCCAACTGGGATTGGATGTTTCATTGGTGACCCGACAGACTATAAGCCAGCGGGAACAGTTAAGCATTGTAAGCCGGCAGGCACAGTCATGTAACCTGGCAGACACAGTCATGTAAACCGGCAGACACAGTCATGTAACCCGGCAGATGAAGTCATGCAACCCAGCAGACACAGTCATGTAACCCTGCAGACATAGTCATGTAAGCCTGCAGATGTTAAGCCAGACGGTAAGCCAGATGGTAAGCCAGATGGTAAGTCCGATCGTAAGCCAGACTGTAAGTTAGATTGTAAGCCAGACTGTAAGAAGTCCAAGACGTTAAAGAAGCCCATGGAGAGAAGCTAGTGATGAGAAGTCAGAATATTTTAAGTCTTAGTCCGAGATGGACTCTACATGTAACCCGCCCCTTCAACTTATATAAGGAGGGGCAGGGCACCCCAAGAGGGGACAAGCAGGAAGAAACAATCTCTAGGGCTAGACACAAAGAGCCGGCTTACCGGCGACTCCCTCATGATCATAATGAGACCTAGCCACAAACAGCATGTAGGGTTATTACCGGATGATGTTTTCCGGGGCCCAAAGCTGTCTAAATTGTTGTCTTATGTTGCTTCTCTCGATTCCGCCCAACCCCTAGATGCGTTTGCCTCGCGACTAAGTCCTCACACTAAGGACATCTGCCGTGACAATTCCACGACAGTTGGCGCCCATCATGGGGCTCGAATCCCATGACAGTGATGAGTTCTTGAAGGGATTTTTTCAGGGATCGAGAGGTTCGCGATCTACTAGATGAGAAAGAACCGGTTTTGAAGGATCTTCATCAGCTTCGAATCTGACCGGGTAGTGATTCATCGTGGTACCAAGTTCAATTCTGCCGACGGGTCTAGTCAAGGAAAGCTAAAAGTTTGGTAAGATGGGTTCAAGCTGCTGGGTTTCTACCCCACACCAACCCTGACTTGAAGCCGCCGCCATCATTGTGGTTTCGGGAATTTATCAACTACGACCTGGGATCACTGCTAAACTAGCCAAGACCCAAGAGCAGGGATTGACACGGAGTTATTAGTTCTGTATTTAGTAAACACCAAAGGAAGGTACAGATAGATGACCCGGCAGGAGATTGGATTTTTCATGTCAAGACTCGCCTGGTCCGAATCAACCCCGAGCTACCTCGTGGCCAAGTTGCCGATGCCACTGCCCACTTTGCTCTGTTACAAGTCGCCATTCATCGGTTGAAAAGTCGTCGGTCGCCGTGGTCGGCCTTGACTCAGCATGGCCACGCCCTTGACCCCGCACGCATGGCTTCGTCCTACCTCGGCCTGCAGCGCTGCCTCGAGCCGCCCATGGCCATCTCTGCTACCTCATAGACCCGGTGGGGAGAGTCGGCCCTCACCATTTTCCGCCCCGGTCGCTGATACGTCTCCAACGTATCTACTTTTCCAAACACTTTTGCCCTTGTTTTGGACTCTAATTTGCATGATTTGAATGAAACTAACCCGGACTGACGCTGTTTTCAGCAGAACTGCCATGATGTTGTTTTATGTGTAGAAAAGAAAAGTTCTCAAAATGTCCTGAAAATCCACGGAGGCACTTTTTGGAATTAATAAGAATTTCTGGGCGAAAGAAATACATCAGGGGGCCCAGGGCCTGTCCATGAGACAGGGGGGCGCGCCCCCTATCTCGTGGCCCCCCTGGAGCTCGACTGACCTGAACTCCAACTCCATATATTCCGTCTCGCGGAGAAAAAAATCAGAGAGAAAGTTTCATCGCGTTTTACAACACAGAGCCGCTGCCAAGCCCTAATATCTCTCGGGAGGGCTGATCTGGAGTCCATTCGGGGCTCCGGGGAGGGGTATTCGTCGCTGTCGTCATCATCAACCATCCTCCATCACCAATTTCATGATGCTCACCGCCGTGTGTGAGTAATTCCATCGTAGGATTGCTGGACGGTGATGGGTTGGATGAGATTTACCATGTAATCAAGTTAGTTTTGTTAGGGTTTGATCCCCAGTATCCACTATGTTCTGAGATTGATGTTGCTATGACTTTGCTATGCTTAATGCTTGTCACTATGGCCCGAGTGCCATGATTTCAGATCTGAACCAATTATGTTTTCAAGAATATATGTGTGTTCTTGATCCTATCTTGCAAGTCTATAGTCACCTATTATGTGTTATGATCCGACAACCCCGAAGTGACAATAATCGGGATACTTCTCGGTGATGACCGTAGTTTGAGGAGTTCATGTATTCACTATGTGTTAATGCTTTGGTCCGGTTCTCTATTAAAAGGAGGCCTTAATATCCCTTAGTTTCTGCTAGGACCCCGCTGCCATGGGAGGGTAGGACAAAAGATGTCATGCGAGTTCTTTTCCATAAGCACGTATGACTATTTACGGAATACATGCCTACATTACATTGATGAACTGGAGCTAGTTCTGTGTCACCCTATGTTATAGCTATTACATGAGGAATCGCATCCGCCATAATTATCCATCACTGATCCATTGCCTATGAGGTTTTCATATAGTGTTGTTCCCTTATTTACTTTTCCGTTGCTACTGTTACAACTACTACAAAAAACCCAAAAACATTTATCTTTACTGTTCCTACTGTTACCATTACTATCATACTACTTTGCTGCAGATACTAAGTTATCCAGGTGTGGTTGAATTGACAACTCAACTGCTAATACTCAAGAATATTCTTTGGCTCCCCTTGTGTCGAACCAATAAATTTGGGTTGTACTTCACCCTCGAAAGCTGTTGCGATCCCCTACACTTGTGGGTTATCAAGACTAATTTCTGGCGCTGTTGCCGGGGAGCATAGCTCTATTCTCTGAGTCACTTGGGATCTATATCTGTTGATCACTATGAAGAACTTGAAAGACGCTAAAACCAAGATCTATCCCTCAACTACGAGGGGAGGTAAGGAAGTGCCATCTAGCTCTGCACTAGATTCTCCTTCCGTTATTAGTAGGCTTGCGACTCCTAAACCTGCTACTGCTATGAATTCTGATATGTCGCATGTTATTGATGATGCCACTTCTGCTATGCATGATGAAACTACTTTTGTGCGTGATACTACTTTGCCATTAGGTGAATTTCTTGATGAACAACTTGCTAGAGTGAGGGGGAATGAAAATATTGAAGATTCTATTATTGATGATAGTGATGATGAAGGTTCTCCCAATGATTATGTATTGCCTGTTGTTCCTAAGGGTTATGTTATGAATGAAGAAGCTGCTAGGGAAATCTTTGCTTGCAATGATAGATCTGATCTTAAGAAATTATTAGCTAAATGGAAGCAGCAATATCTTAATGCTAGAATGAAACCTGACCTTGCTTTTGCTACTTCACCTATCTGTGTTACTGATAAGGATTATGAATTCTCTATTGATCCTGAAATTATTACTCTAGTTGAATCAGATCCTTTTTATGGCCTTGAATCTGAAACTATTGTGGCACATCTTACCAAGTTGAATGATATAGCTACCCTGTTTACTAATGATGAGAAGTCTTGCTATTTTTATATCCTTAAGATGTTTCCGTTCTCATTAAAGGGTGATGCTAAGACTTGGTATTATTCTCTTGCTCCTGGTTGTGTGCGCAGTCCCCATGATATGATTTTTTACTTCTCTGCTAAATATTTCCCTGCTCATAAGAAACAAGCTGCCTTGTGGGAAATATATAATTTTGTGCAAATCAAAGAAGAGAGTCTCCCACAAGCTTGGGGGAGGCTTCTCCGGTTACTTAATGCTTTGCCTGATCATCCTCTTAAGAAAAATGAAATACTTGATATCTTTTATAATGGACTAACCGATGCTTCCAAGGACTACTTGGATAGTTGTCCTGGTTGTGTTTTCAGGGAAAGAACAGTCGACGAAGCTGAAATATTATTGAATAATATGTTGACTAATGAAAATAATTGGACTCTTCCTGAGCCAATTCCTGAACCAATTGAGCCAATTCCTGAGCCTGTTCCTAAACCCACTCCGAAGAAGAGAGGTGTTTTATTTCTCAGTCCCGAAGATATGCAAGAGGCAAAGAAATCAATGAAAGAAAAATGTATTAAAGCTGAAGATGTTAAGAATTTACCTCCTATTGAAGAAATACATGGTCTTAATATACCGCCTGTTGAAGAACCACATTGTCTTGATAACCCAACACAGGTAGTAAAGGTAAATTCTCTCTATAGATATGACAAAGTTGAAATCCCCTCTACTAAATTTCATAGCCCATGCTTAGATGAATTTGATGACTTTATGGCTAGACAAGAAAGTTTTAATGCTTATGTTGGTAGAGAGTTAAAGAATAATGCTTTCGAGATAGGACGTGTAAGTGATAATCTGGCTAGAGTTAAAGATGAGCTTCACCTCGTTAGCAAATATGCTTCTATGGTTGCTACTCAAGCTGAGCAAGTACTTAAAGCTCAAAATGATTTGCTTGAGGAATTAAAAAATAAAAATTAATTTGCTATTAGAGTGGCTACTAGAACTGGTAGAATGACTCAGGAACCTTTGTATCCTGAAGGCCACCCTAGGAGAATCGAGCAAGATTCTCAAAGAAATAATTTAGAGGCACCTAGTTCTTCTAAAAAGAAGAAAAAGAAAAACGATAGAACTTTGCATGCTTCTAGTGAACCCACTGTAGACACACCTGAGAATCCCAATGATATTTCTATTTCTGATGCTGAAACTCAATCAGGTGATGAACATGAACCTAGTGATAATGTTAATGATAATGTTCATGTTGATGCTCAACCTAGCAAAAACAATGATGTAGAGATTGAACCTGCTGTTGATCTTGATAACCCACAATCAAAGAATCAATGTTATGATAAGAGAGATTTTGTTGCTAGGAAGCACGGTAAGGAAAGAGAACCATGGGTTCAGAACTCATGCCCTTTCCTCCTAAACCATCCAAGTCAAAGGATGATGAGGATTTTGAGCACTTTGCTGAAATGATTAGACCTATTTTCTTACGTATGCGCTTAACTGATATGCTGAAAGTAAATCCTTATGCTAAGTATATGAAGGATATCATTACAAATAAAAGAAAGATACCGGAAGCTGAAATTTCCACCATGCTTGCTAATTACACTTTTAAGGGTGGAATACCAAAGAAACGTGGAGATCCGGGGGTACCAACTATACCATGCTCCATTAAAAGAAATTATGTTAGAACTGCTTTATCTGATCTTGGAGCCGGTGTTAGTGTTATGCCTCTCTCTTTATATCATAGACTTGAATTGAATAAGTTGACACCTACTGAAATATCTTTGCAAATGGCTGATAAATCAACTGCTATACCTGTCGGTATTTGTGAGGATGTGCCTGTTGTTGTTGCAAATGTCACTATCTTAAGAAACTTTGTTATTCTTGATATTCCCAAGGACGATAGTATGTCTATTATCCTTGGTAGACCTTTTTTGAACACTGCAGGGGCTGCTATTGATTGCAACAAAGGCAATGCCACTTTTCATGTTAATGACAATGAGCATACGGTACATGTCGGTGTCAAAACCGGCGGATCTCGGGTAGGGGGTCCCGAACTGTGCGTCTAGGCGGATGGTAACAGGAGACAAGGGACACGATGTTTTACCCAGGTTCGGGCCCTCTTGATGGAGCTAAAACCCTATGTCCTGCTTGATTGATATTGATGATGTGGGTATTACAAGAGTAGGTCTACCGCGAGATCAAAGAGGCTAAACCCTAGAAGCTAGCCTATGGTATGATTGTTGTTATGTTCTACGGACTAAAACCATCCGGTTTATATAGACACCGGAGAGGGCTAGGGTTACACAGAGTCGGTTACAATGGTAGGAGATCTACATATCCGTACCGCCAAGCTTGCCTTCCACGCCAAGGAAAGTACCATCCGAACACGGGACACAGTCTTCAATCTTGTATCTTCATATTCTTGGAGTCCGGCCGATGATGATAGTTTGGCTATCCAGACACCCCCTAATCCGGGACTCCCTCAGTACACTTTCCGAGGAAACAATCTCAAGTTCATAGCATCAATTCTATTGAAAAAGTTCCAACAATTATTTTTGCAGGTTTTGAATTTCCTCTCCCTACTGTCAAGAAAAAGTATGATATTCTTATTGTTGGGGATTTTCATATCCCCGTTGAGGTAACTTCATGCTATTCGAAATTTCTCCGGTTCCGTGTTATTCGGAATGAGTTTGTTAACAAGACTTGATCAACCTTGTTAGTGGATTCATTTTGATGATCACGAGATGGATGAAACTAGAAGGCACAACCTTCTGTACCCTCTTTTTACTTTCTGTTATTTAGAATAAATAAAGCAAAAATAGTATTATCTGTCTGTTTCTAAATTATCCATGCAATAAAAAATAGTCCAAAAATAAAAGTGCTCCAAATGCCCTGCAAATTTAGTATGATTCTTTCTGGAATATTTGAGGGCACTGAAATCACTGCAGGAGGGGCAAGCACCAGGCCACGAGAGTGTACGGCGCCCCCCCCTAGAGGGCATGCCCCGTGTCTTGTGGGCCCCTAGTAGCCCCCCTCCACTTATGACAGCACCCACACACTTCATCTTCTACCCAAAAAAAATCCCCATCCAGCTCAAGCACGAGTTCTAGCTCGTTTTGCTACGATTTTCGATCTCCTTGCTCAAAGCTCCATTCACAAAACTGCTTTGGGAGATTGTTGCTTGATATGTGACTCCTCCATTGGTCCAATTAGTTTTTGTTCTAGTGCTTTATTCATTGCAAATTTTTGCTGCATAGGTGACCATGTTCTTGAGCTTGCATGTTAAATTTTTGAGGTCCCAAGCAATTCCAATGCATGATATAGGCTCTAGGCACTTGTAGGAGTAGTTGCTATCAATCTTGCTTAGTTTTATGCACTTTTATCTTGAAGTTACTAAAAATTTCATATTTATTTCAGAAAAAGAAATATTCTTAGAAGAATGTACCAAGGTGGTTCCTCGGTGAAGAAAGGGCCCAGGATTGCTATACGTGAGCAAGAT
This sequence comes from Triticum dicoccoides, assembly GCF_002162155.2. Lineage (NCBI taxonomy): Eukaryota > Viridiplantae > Streptophyta > Magnoliopsida > Poales > Poaceae > Triticum > Triticum dicoccoides. The sequence goes on from NC_041383.1 coordinate 20,939,380, forward strand.
GTTGCATTGCCGAGGGATGCGGATGTACGAGCTTGTGTGTGGCCTTCCGATAATTTTATGGTTGAAGCAGGTTTTAAGGAGGAATTTGAGGCGTTTGTGCGTAATGCTGAGCTGGAGGACTTCTTACAAGATAAGTATCCTCAGTACTATCAATTGACTGATTCCTTTGTGCGGAGGTTTAAATATAACTGTGTGCGTAATTCTCCTAGTGTCATATTTGATATTTATGATACATCTTATACCATGGATTTAGAGGATTTTACAACTGCTTGCAAACTCCCGTAGTGGGGTAATATTAATGATCCTCACAAATCTGAATTTAGAGATTTTCTTGCTAGTATTACTGTGGGAGAATCTAGGGACATAGCACAAGCTACCATAGGGAGCATTCATTTTCCTGCTATACATTATTTTTCTCTCTTCATTGGTAGATGTATTAATGGTAAGGATGAAGCATGTCACATGTGTGTCCCTGATCTGTGTGTCCTCAAGAGTGTCGTGTTAGGTTATAAAGGTTATAACTTGGGGGCAATAGTTGCACGTAGGTTGCAGAATAATAGTAGAAAGGGAGATTTCTTTGGAGGGATTTATGCAACCCGTGTGGCTAATTATCTTAATATAGCCCCACGAGAAGGAGATATGATAATACCTCCAGTTTATTTGGATAAAGAAGCTATGTTTAGTCATCATTTTCTTGAGAGGAATGAACAATTCTTCCATTATCGACTAATCTATGACAGACGCAATGTCGTCCCTGTTACTCTTCCTGCTCCCTACCTTTTTGATTTTCAGGCAAAAGGAAGATATGTTGTCACCAGGGAGGAAGCAACTGAATACGAGAGGGGAGTGGAGGCAGCTCGCCAACACGCTGCAGCTCAGGAGGCAGTTGCCTCTGCATCTCAGTACAACCCCGGTTTCACTTATGGATATCAGCCAGGAGATCCTTGGTATTAGACCAACTTAGGCCAAAAGCCTAAGCTTGGGGAAGTACGTATTTCTCACCGACTTTACATTCATGTTCACACACTAGTCGTCGGTGTTCATACTCTTTCATTGTATTATCCATGCTAGTTTAAATTCCTTTTTCTAGTTTTCTTCTTGTGTGTTTGTTAAACCTTAAGAAAAACCAAAAAAATTTAGTTAGTTTAATTTCCATGCTTGTAGTAGGAATTAAAATGAAAACCCAAAAAGTTTTCTAGTTCTTCTTCTTACTTGTTGGGAGCTTTCCCGTGTAAATAGTTTTGTTTTCTCTTCTTTCCAATGGGGGTCGAGAAGACCATATTGAAAATGCTTAGTGGCTCTACTATGCATGATTGTTTATTTAAATTAGAGCCATACTATCTTGTCTTCTCTCTTGAGTTGAATGCTTGCAGATTCCAGCTTAGTCCAATGGACATGCACTTTTATTATTATACACATCATTCAGTCGTGCAAGTGAAAGGCAATAATGACGATATATGATGGACTTATTGGGATGAGAAAAGTTGGTATGAACTCGACCTCTCTTGTTTTTGTAAATATGATGAGTTCATCGTTTCCGAGTCAGCTATTATGAAGTAAACATATTTGCAATGACATTTAGAGATTATAGTTGCTTGTGCCATGCTTGATTAGCTTTGAGTTATAATGGTTTACCTTGCGTGCCAACATGCTATTAGAATGATTATGATGTGGTATGATGGGATGGTATCCTCCTTTAAATGAATTGAGTGACTCGACTTGGCACATGTTCACGCATGTAGTTGAAACAAATCAACATAGCCTTCACGATATTTATGTTCATGGTGGATTATATCCTACTCATGTTTGTATTCGGTGTGAATTAATTTTAATTCATGTTTATGACTGTTGTCGCTCGCTCAGTTGGTCGCTTCCTAGTCTTTTGCTAGCCTTCACCTGTACTAAGCGGGAAAACTACTTGTGCATCCAAACTCCTTAAACCCCAAAGTTGTTCTATATGAGTCCACTATACCTTGCTATATGCGGTATCTACCTGCCGTTCCAAGTAAATTTGTATGTGCCAAACTCCAAACCTTCAAATGAAATTCTGTTTTGTATGCTCGAGTAGCTCATGTTACAACTAGGGCTGCCTATATCTTCCATGCTAGGTGGGTTATTCTCACGAGGAGTGGACACCGCTCCCTCATTCACGAGAAAGGGCCAGTAACCGGGATGCCCAGTCCCATGATCCAAAAAGATCAAAGCAAATCAAAATAATTAAACAAAACTCCCCCAGGGCTGTTGTTAGTTGGAGGCACTCGTTGTTTCGAGCAAGCCATGGATTGATGCTTGTTGGTGGTTGGGGGAGTATAAACCTTTACCATTCTGTTTGGGAACTGCCTATAATGCATGTAGTATGGAAGATACATCCATCTCGTAGTTGTTGCGTTGACAGTGAAAGTATGCCGCTCAAAATGTTATTCAATCTCTATTTTAAAATCGAGCTCTGGCACCTCTAGAAATCCCTGCTTCCCTCTGCGAAGGGCCTATCTATTTACTTTTATGTTGAGTCATCACCTTCTTATTAAAAGCACCCGCTGGAGAGCACACTGTCATTTGCATTCATTACTATTGGTTTGTATTGGGTATGACTTGACTGGATCTCTTTTACCATGAATTACAATGTTTAGTCAGTCCTTGATCTTTAAAGGTGCTCTGCATTTATGTTTTGCAGTCTCAGAAAGGGCTAGCGAGATACCATTTTGTTATATCATGTTATAATTATTTTGAGAAAGTGTTGTCATCCGAGTTTTATTATTATGGCTCGCTAGCTGATTATGCTATTGATATGAGTAATTGTGAGACCTAAGTGTTATTGTGAGTAGGTTAGTTCATAATATTTGCCGAAACTTGAATGCTGGCTTTTCATGTTTACAACAACAAGAGCAAACAGAGTTTGTAAAAGTTTTTCTTTATCACTTTTAGTTTATCAACTGAATTGCTTGAGGACAAGCAAAGGTTTAAGCTTGGGGGAGTTGATACGCCTCCAATGTATCTACTTTTCCAAACACTTTTGCCCTTGTGTTGGACTCTAATTTGCATGATTTGAATGAAACTAACCCGGACTGACGCTGTTTTCTGCAGAACTGCCATGATGTTGTTTTATGTGTAGAAAAGAACAGTTCTCGGAATGTCCTGAAAATCCATGGAGGCACTTTTAGGAATTAATAAGAATTTCTGGGCGAAAGAAATACATCAGGGGGCCCAGGGCCTGTCCACGAGACAACCCCCCCTATATGGCGCACCCCCTATCTCGTGGGCCCCCTGGAGCTCCACCGACCTCAACTCCAACTCCATATATTCCGTCTCGCGGAGAAAAAAATCGGAGAGAAGGTTTCATCGCGTTTTACGACATGGAGCCGCCGCCAAGCCCTAATCTCTCTTGGGAGGGCTGATCTGGAGTCCGTTCGGGGCTCCGGAGAGGGGGATTCGTCGCGGTCGTCATCAGCAACCATCCTCCACCACCAATTTCATGACGCTCACCGCCGTGCATGAGTAATTCCATCATAGGCTTGCTGGACGGTGATGGGTTGGATGAGATTTACCATGTAATCAAGTTAGTTTTTTTAGGGATTGATCCCTAGTATCCACTATGTTCTGAGATTGATGTTGCTATGACTTTGCTATGCTTAATGCTCGTCACTAGGGCCCAAGTGCCATGATTTCAGATCTGAACCTATTATGTTTTCATGAATATATGTGTGTTCTTGATCCTATCTTGCAAGTCTATAGTCACCTATTATGTGTTATGATCCGACAACCCCGAAGTGACAATAATCGGGATACTTCTCGGTGATGACCATAGTTTGAGGAGTTCACGTATTCACTATGTGTTAATGCTTTGGTCCGGTTCTCTATTAAAAGGAGGCCTTAATATCCCTTAGTTTCCGCTAGGACCCCGCTGCAACGGGAGTGTAGGACAAAAGATGTCATGCAAGTTCTTTTCCATAAGCACGTATGACTATTTATGGAATACATGCCTACATTACATTGATGAACAGGAGCTAGCTCTGTGTCACCCTATGTTATAGCTATTACATGAGGAATCGCATCCAACATAATTATCCATTACTGATCCATTGCCTATGAGCTTTTCATATATTTTTCTTCGCGTATTTACTTTTCCTTTGCTACTGTTACAACTACTACAAAAACCCAAAAACATTTATCTTTACTTTTGCTATTGTTACCATTACTATCATACTACTTTGCTACTAAATACTTTGTTGCAGATACTAAGTTATCCAGGTGTGGTTGAATTGACAACTCAACTGCTAATACTCAAGAATATTCTTTGGCTCCCCTTGTGTCGGATCAATAAATTTGGGTTGTACTTCACCCTCAAAAGCTGTTGCGATCCCCTACACTTGTGGGTTATCACTTCTCTTCAGAGTCTTTGATTAAATCTGGCCCAAACAACTATCGATCTCCAACTTCATCCCACAATAACGGTGTCCTACACCTCCTTCCGTACAAAGCTTCGAAAGGGGCCATCTTCAAACTGGCTTGATAACTGTTGTTATAAGAGAACTCTGCATACGGAAAGTTGTCATCCCAACTAGATCCATAATCTAGCGCACAAGCTCTCAATATGTCCTCCAGAATCTGATTGACTCTTTCGGTCTGTCCATCTGTCTGTGGATGGAAGGTTGTACTGAACTCTAGCCTAGTACCAAAGTCTCATGCAACTGATTCCAGAACTTTGAGGTAAACTGGGTTCCTCTATGCGATACAATGGTCCTCGGAACTCCATGCAGACATACGATCATGGTCATGTATATCTTCGCCAACTTAGCACTTGTATAGGTGGTCTTCATCGGAATGAAATGAGCTACTTTCGTCAACCGATCAACTACAACCCAGATAGACTCATAGCCTGAACGATTCCTGGGCAATCCAGTGATAAAATCCATGCCAAGCTTATCCCACTTCCATTCGGGTATCGACAATGGCTGTAGGAAACCAGCTAGCTTCTGATGCTCTGCCTTAACTCTCTGACATACATCACATACTGCTACATACTCAGCAATATCCTTCTTCATTCCTGTCCACCAGAAACTTTCCTTCAAATCCAGATACATCTTAGTGTTTCCTGGGTGAATTGAATACGGCGAATCATGGGCCTCCTGTAGAATCAACTTCCTGATCTCGGGGTCATTAGGCACATATACACGATTCCCAAACCATAAAGTATCATGCTCATCCTCACAAAATCCTTTAGCCTTTCCTTTACTCATCCTTTCCTTTATCTCGGCAATCTCCTTGTCAGTCTTCTGGGCGTCTTTGATCTTTCCCATCAAAGTGGACTGAATTTCCAATGTTGCTACATAACCTCTTGGAACTATTTCCAAACATAGCTCGCGAAGATCTTCGGCTAACTCCTTGGGTAATCCTCCGGTCATGAGTGTATTAACATAAGTCTTGCGACTCAACGCATCTGCTACTACATTGGCCTTTCCGGGATGATAGTGCGATTTCATATCATAATCCTTAATGAGCTCCAACCATCTCCTTTGCCTGAGATTCAACTCCTTTTGTGTGAAGATATATTTCAAACTCTTATGATCCGTCTATACCTCACAGTGGTTGAAAATGTCTCCATGTCTTCAGTGCATGCACTACGGTTGCGAGCTCCAAATCATGTGTAGCGTAATTCAGCTCATGAGGTTTAAGCTGCCGTGAGGCATATGAAACAACTTTTCCTTCCTGCATAAGCACTGCTCCAAGTCCTCGATGTGAAGCTTCGCAATACACTTGATAATCCTTTAGTTGGTCCGGAAGAATCAGCACTGGGGCTGTAACCAAACGTTCTTCAACTGCTGACAACTGGCTTCACACTCCTCTGTCCATTTAAACTTGGTGTCCTTCTTCAATAACTCTGTCTTGGGCTTTGCAATCCTAGAGAAATTCTTAATGAACCTCTGAGAATATCTTGCGAGTCCAAAAAAACTCTTGATCTCTCCAGTTGATGTGGGTGCCACTCATTTAGTCACAGAAACAACCTTGGCAGGGTCTACTGCTATTCCTTCTCCTGATATAACATGTCCAAGAAATCCAACTTCCTTCAACCAAAACTCACATTTGCTGAACTTGGCATATAACTGGTGTTCCCTGAGATTCTCGAGAACTAAACGTAAATGTTCCTTGTGCTCCTCTTCATTCTTCGAGTATACCAAAATATCATCAATAAACACCAAGACAAACTTGTCCAAGAACTCCATGAACACCTTATTCATCATGTTCATGAAATAGGCAGGCGCGTTAGTCAGAGCAAATGACATAACGGTATACTCATATAGTCCGTACCTTGTGGTATAAGTTGTCTTAGATATATCCTACTCTCGGATCTTCAACTGATGTTATCCTAATCGCAGATCGATCTTGGAAAATACTTTAGCTCCTTGCAACTGGTCAAACAATTCATTGATCATCGGCAGTGGGTACTTGTTCTTGATCGTCACCTTGTTCAATGAACGGTAATCAACAACCATTCTTAACGATCCATCCTTCTTCTCCACTAGAAGTACTTGGGCTCCCCAAGGTGATGAACTTGGTCGTATGTAACCCTTATCCAGTAACTCCTTAATCTGCTTCTTAATTTCTTCCAAATCCTTTGCGGGCATCCGATACGGTCTCTTTGATATTAGCCCGGTGCCTGGCAATAGTCAATCAAAAACTCAATGTCTTGATCCGGTGGCATGCCTGGTACTCCTCCCGAAATACATCTGGGTAATCCTTCACTACAGGCACTTCCTCCTGAACAACTCCTGAGAGGGAATTTACTTGGGTCCTCCTTGGTGCATGCCTGGATACATACTTAATCCTTTTTCCCTCCGGGGTGGTGAGCATAATTGACTTACTGGCGCAATCGATGTTTCCCCCATACATCGATAACCGATCCATGCCCAGTATCACATCCAACCCCTATGACTCCAGAATTATTAAATCTAAGGGGAAAACGTGCCTACCTATGGTCAATGGCATCTGAGAACATCCTTGGCTTGCCATATACTCCGCTCCTGGCGAGCTTACTAACATAGGTGTCCTAAGAACTTTGATGGGCAACTTATACTTATCCACAAATCCCCTTGATATGTATGAATGCGATGCACCAGTATCAAAAAGAATGATTGCAGTAAATGACTTAACCAAAAGCTTACCTATAACTGCGTCTGGCTGCTCTTCAACCTCCTCCACGTTAACGTGGTTCACTTGTCCCCTGTTGAAAGGGTTGGGCTTCTTCCCAGAGCTTCCATTGTCGTTTCCATTCTTTGCTTCAGAACAATTGGTGGCGTAGTGTCCATTCTTCCCGCACTTGAAACAAGTAATGTGACTTAGATCCTTCTTGGCGGGCACTGCCGGGTTGGGACGGTTCTGACTGCTGCTTCCTCCATTGCCATTCCCATTCTTGGGGCCACTATGGTTATGCGAACTTCCTCCATTGAGATTATGGCCTCCATGGTTATGGTGAGTGTGACCTCCCGAGTTCGAGGTAAAACGAGGTCTCTGTTGAGCTCCTAATGAGGGAGTCCTGGATTAGGTGTCCGCGGACAGCCGGACTATATGCTTATGTCGGACTGTTGGACTATGAAGATACATGATTGAAGACTTCGTCCCGTGTCCGGGTGGGACTCTCCTTTGCATGGAAGGCAAGCTTGGCGATTCAGATATGTAGATTTCCTTCTCTGTAACCAACTCTGTGTAACCCTACACTACAAAAAAAATACACTTCCGTGATGATACGTATTTGTCACAGTAGGTCGCGTTTTTTGTCATGCATGTACATCCATGACGATTTTATGACAGAATCAAGATAGTCATACCTGTGCTGTCGTAGAAGTGTTCCATGACATTACCAAAATTATCATCACGGAAGTTTCCACTTCCATGATGATAAATCGCGCTTCACGCAAGTGCTTTCGTCAAGGGTGACCGACATGTGGCATCCACCGTAATGTAACACCATTAAGCTATTGGGTCCGGTTTTGGATCCAATAACCCGTTAACAGCCCCGACCAATGGGGATTTTCCACATGTAAAATCATCATTGGCTGGAGGAAACACGTGTCGGCTCACCGTTGGGACATATGTCATCCACTCGTTGGACCGAAGGCGCCTATGATACGGCGACACGTGGCACGGCCCAACAGAGGCCCATTCCTGTGAAAAGGCCGGCCCTTTTGACTTGGTCAAAAGGTGGTGGGCCGACCCATGGAAAGCCTGTTAACGGCCTGTTCACATATAGCCCATTTACAGCCCACTAACCCAGGGCCCGTTACGACCTCTCTGAATTACGCCCAGTAGCGTCATCTGGGCCGTCCAATACAATTCCAGCCCATTTTAACTTCCGGCCCATGTGTAGCCCATGACTTCTTTCAGCCCATATGAGGCCCTTTGTAACTCTTGACCCATTAACGGCCCGTGGTGAAACTGGCCCATAATGAATAGTGTATCACTTTATACCCATTAACGGCCCGTTATTCCATTGGGCCATTTCCAGCCCAAGTTATCTTTCGGCCTTCTCAGAGCCCATTGATTCTTGGGCTCATTTGCAGCATTCGGTTACATACGACCCTTTACTGTCATTTTCTGCTTGTGGGAAAATTCAGCCCGTCGTTACAGTCGGCCCGTTTGTGGACTGTTAATACGTTGGGCCATTTTCATGTCAAAAAGAAATCGTTGGACTATTTTCATAGAGTTATCAAATACTGCCTCTTAACGGCCCATTATGGTCCACGAATAGTACGACTCATGATTAGCGAAATGATGATACGCCCCGTAGAAGGCCCATGGATCCTACGACCCGTATGAGGCCCATGGATCGTACGGCCCGTAGAAGGCCCATGGATCGTACGACCCGTAGAAGGCCCATGGACCCTACGGCCCGTAGAAGGCCCATGAAACCTAAGGCCCGTATAGAAGGCCAATGGATCCTATGCTCCGTATAGAAGGCCAACAGATCCTATGGCCGGAAGAAGGCCCATGGATCATACGGCCTGCAGGAGGCCCATGGTTACAACAGTCCGTGTGTTGCCATGACTATTTTGGCCTAGTTACCAAAAATAGGCTATTGTGGCCACTAGAAAAACACAGAAAAAGAACTACAGTGACTACAAGCAAACAGCTAAACAAGACAATAAGGAAATAAATAAGCAAGCAATTAACGCTAGCCTATTACCGCTATTACACATATTACATCCACTGGGCATCGAAGTTATATTGGGTGAAGCTGGTTCTCTGTCCATCGCAGTAGGGGTACAATCTGCGAGAGTTTGGGTTATGTGTGGTAGGGCTGGTTCTTGTGCATGTACAACTGGGGTGCTATCTCCACCAAGAGGTAGCATTGTTTTATTTGAAGAGCGTGTTTTTAGTCCGCTAGATACTGGCATCACCCGCTCCAATTCAAATGGCTAATAAACAGGAAACATAGTTGAATGTATAGACATTGTATGAGAGACAGATGCAATAGATAGTGTGGAAAAAATAGGGCATGAAATAGTTGACATGTATATTGTTTAACTAAAACGGATAGCATGACATAATTTCACATATATGACGTCTATCTAAACTGGATAGCATAGCATAACATAATTCAAAGATATAATGAATAACTAAACAGGATCGCATGACATAATTCACCTACATGTTATCTAAGTAATCAGGATCGCATCATTTAAATCACATATGTGATTTATATGCTAAACAGAGGGCATTCGATATGATGTCTGAACTAAGAACATGGTGTTGAATATTGTGCATATGATGTCTAAACTATGCAATGCAAGACACCATATGCATGATATGAGCAGTATAACCATGCCAAGTTAGAGCATACACTTCAGTGGGGGAATAGGACTGGTCATCTATCTCTGAATCCATCTCTGAGGAGCTATCGGGACCCAACAAGAGATCTGCTTCGACAGGTAGCACTGTCTTCTCTGAAGGCCTTGTTCTCACTCCAGATTTTTCCATCTCCCACCCAAATGGTTGATTCATAGGAAGAGTAGTTTAATGTACAAACATTGTCGACAAATGGAAATGTAATGAAGAAAAGGATGGGCAAGATATCATTCAAATATATGATGCCTGGTTAAATAGGATGGCATTTGCACATTCACATATATTATGGCTGGCTAAAAGACATGAGACTGCATAATTCCCATATATGATATAGAAACTAAACAGGTGGCATTACAGAACATGTCTAAACTAAGCAGATGACATATATGATGTCAAAAGTAGGCACTACAAGGCAACATATGCATGATATGACTAACATCATCATGCCAAGGTAGATCAAACACCTTGGGGGTAAATAGGAGTGGTCAGTGGCGTCTGAATCCGCCTCAGAACAGACATCTTCCTATGGATTACAATCTGGAGAGGGGTGGGAAGGGTTTTCCATTGAATCCACCATGGAGCGATGTCTGCATGACATTGTATTGCCACGCAAAACTCTTCTCTTTTTCTCTACATGTTCAGCATGACTGTGTACAATATCTGACATGCATACAAAAAAATATGGTTAGATTATGTAAGGAGAGCATGCAGAAATTTAGAGTGATGGTAACAACCAGTGGATGGATCCAAAAATAATGATAGTAGGCTGATGATTGCTTTAATTTAATAAAAAGACAGATGATGATTGCTTTACTATTTGTTTCCCACCCAAGATGAACAACATAGGCATACCCTAGGTGAACCAGATATTAGACAGACATACTATTCATTGCTGCCTCGATATGTGCCCCACAACTAATTTAGAACTCGAGTTTGAACATTAATTTGGACCTGACTTGGGAGTCCAAGAGGTGAACAGGACGATAAAGTAGCAGGTAATTTTAAGCAATGCATAACATAAGCAGAAACAAAAGAGTGCAACCTCTCTTGTGGACCCGTGTACTCCTCAGGTTCATGTGCTGAGTCGATGATGGTGATGCCATTGCGGTGGGTGCCGGCGGCAGGGAAGGAGATCTGAGGCGGCGAAAGACGGTCAGGAGTTGTGATGTCTGGTTTGGTGGATGCTTCTATCGATGGAGCAGCTCAGGTGAGGTGGACGACATTGCGGCAGGAGCAGGACAAACCACACAAAGTTCCCTTCGACACCTACCTATAATTGAAGTAATTCTGTAAGGGCTCATTTCGCTTGCATGATTCTAAAAATGCAGGGATAGGAAAAACACTAGAATAGGATAGGAATGCACATTGTAAACAGAGCATTTATAAGCATATGATTTCTGTCAACTTGGGTGTTTGGTTTACAGGAATTGGAAGAGCAGAGGAATGCAAAGAAACATGGCCAAAATAAAGTGAAACCATATGAAAGTGTGTACAGTTAGAATGTTATTCTGCCACTAATGCACTTGGTCTTGTTTTCATGCATAGGATTTTGGAAAGTAGGTCCAGGTGGATGTTTTGCTTCATTCCTTTCAACAAAATGCATGAATAATTGAATAGTAGAGTACCATTGGAAAATTCCCTATTGCTATGTTTTCCGTTGAACCAAAATAGCCCTAATGGATCGATGTGAATGTATAGTAATAAGTGATGCAACAAGTGTACAACCTCTTTGCCGTAGCCGTGTAGACCCCAGCATCATTGGGTTGGTCGCTGAAGCAGTTGAGGCAGAGGTGGCTATTGGAGGTGTGGAGGAAGATCCGAGGAATCTATAGACAGCGTCCAGGGCACCGCTCTATTGTGATGGATCGTTCTGTCATTGGAGCAGCTCCGGTGATCCGTAAGACATCAAGGCTGAAGTAGCAAAAGACAGACATCGTCAATCTCAAGTGGGATTCTAATAGCATCTCCAATAGATGATGTAAAATAGATGTAAAATTTACATCACCAAAAACCACCTGACTACAACAAATGAGGCAAAAACTGTTGACTCTGAACTTAACTGTCGAAACTGAAATTTACTATGGAATCTGAATGTTACTGTCGAAACTAAACGCAATGGTAGTAGAGAGGCACTTGACATGTAGTTTAGGGAGGGCCTGTAGTTCATCTTCAACCTGCACCCCCCTGAGCTGCCAGTCACCACCGGCCGAACCGCCATCCCCAGCACCACCTCGCCGGCCCGAAACAACTCCCCACTGCCGCCCCGGCCAGCCCTCTAGGCCCCCTGCCCCCACACTGAACCCTAAGATAGATAGTCGGGTACCTCTCCGGCGAGCCCCCATCCCTGCTACGGGTGGTTCTTCCTTAACTCTAGAGATCTCCCCAACCCTGGAAAATCGACTGACGCAAAAGTCGATTCAGTCGACTGAAGTGTGGCTAAATCGGAGCAGAGTAGTAGCACGAGCGAGGGGGAGAGCAGCAGCAGCTGGGCGAGCGAGCGATCAAGCGAGAGCTAGAGCAGCAGCAGATCCGGCTGGTAAGGACGCTGCCGCCAAAGGGGCCTCGCACTGGGGGACAGCCGCTGTGGAGATGTCGCCCACAGCGCCGGCTTCAAGGTAGCCGCTCCATGGGGGTGCAGGATGGAGCACTGTCGGCGCCGGGAGGTCGAGTTAAGGAGAAGGTGCTTTGCGATGAGTGTACAACATCTTTGGTGACGCCGAGTAGGCCTCGGCTTCGTCCAAGGAGTCGGTGAGGATGTTGTGGTTCCGGTGGAGCAGGTTAAGGCGGCGCTATGGGGATGGAGCAGCTGCGATAGACGAGGCGATCAACGGAGTAGCTCCTTGGAGGTGGACGACAGGGCAGCTGAACCGGCAGGACGACGAGATGGACGACGGATCCTCATTCGGGGAGGTGGACGAGGGACGTTGAGCTGTTGCGGTGGACGACATCGTTGGGGAAGAGGCTTCGGCTGGGCAGCGGTGAGGTGGCGGACGAAGGAGTGTGGGGTTCCGCGGCTGGAGCGGAGAAGTTTTGGCGGCCTGGGATTTCGAATGGCGAAAAGGGGGCGATGGGAGGGGGTGAAGCATGACTTAGGGACGCTCTTGTCCAAAATGTAGGGTGTGTTACAAAAGTAACCCCCACCGATTTGAACTAGCGGCCCTTTCGGCTCAGGGTTAGAAGGGGGATTTCACGTGTTGGGATTTGGCAGCTGCAGGGAGTTTTCGCGCGCGTAGTAATTTCGCGATAGCAAGGCGCGGGTTGTGAAGGCCGCCAGTTTTGGGAGCACGATATCTGAATTTTCGGGATATAACAAGCCGCGGGTTGAATTTTAGGGATAGCCTAACGTGTAGTAATATTGTACTTGTATGTACCAAATCAATTGGCACTTCCCTCATCCAAAAAGAAAACGAAAAAAACAAAACTATTCACACCACACAAAGAGAGAGTCTTGCCCCGTTTTACTATACAAATGCTATTCAAAGCTACTCCCTCCTTCCATCTATATAGGGCATAATGCGTTTTTCAATGCTAACTTTGACCAAATATTAGAGCAATAATATATGACATGCAATTTACACAAAGCACACCGTTAAATTCGTCTGTGAAAGGTTCTTTCAATGATATAATTTTCACATTGTGCATGTCATGTACTATTAATCTTGTCAATAGTCAAAGGCGGTCTTAAAAATCTCATTACGCCTGAGGGAGTTTTGGACTAGGGGGTGTCCGGATAGCCGAACTATCATCATCGGCCGGACTCCAAGACTATGAAGATACAAGATTGAAGACTTCGTCCCGTGTCCGGATGTGACTTTCCTTGGCATGGAAGGCAAGCTTGGCGATACGGATATGTAGATCTCCTACCATTGTAACCGACTCTGTGTAACCCTAGCCCCCTCCGGTGTCTATATAAACCGGATGGTTTTAGTCCGTAGGACACAACAACAATAACAACAATCATACCATAGGCTAGCTTCTAGGGTTTAGCCTCCTTGATCTCGTGGTAGATCTACTCTTGTAATACCCACATCATCAATATCAATCAAGCAGGACGTAGGGTTTTACCTCCATCAAGAGGGCCCGAACCTGGGTAAAACATCGTGTCCCTTGTCTCCTGTTACGATCCGCCTAGACGCACAGTTCGGGACCCCCTACCCGAGATCCACCGGTTTTGACATCGACATTGGTGCTTTCATTGAGAGTTCCTCTGTGTCATCACCTATAGGCTCGATGGCTCCTTCGATCATCAACAACGACGCGGTCCAGGGTGAGACTTTTCTCCCCGGACAGATCTTCGTATTCGGCGGCTTTGCACTGCGGGCCAATTCGTTTGGCCATCTGGAGCAGATCGAAAGCTACGCCCCTGGCCGTCAGGTCAGATTTGGATGTCTTAACTTCACGGCTGACATCAGCGGAGACTTGATCTTCAATGGATTCAAGCCACAGCCGAGCGCGCTGCACTGTCACGATGGGCATGATTTAGCTCTGCTGCCGGACAGTGCCCTGGAGACCGTGCACGAGTCCGCTCCGACCCTCGATTCGGAGCCAGCTGTGCAGATTGAGGACGGGTGGTTAGACACCGCCTCGGGGGCTGCAACCTCTACAGCGATAGATCTGAATACCGACTTTGTCCCTTCTGAAGCTCGTGACTCCAAGGTGCCGGACTCCTTGCCGGACTCCGAACCTCCCGCGCCCCCTCCAATCGAACCCGATTGGGCGCCGATTATGGAGTTCACCACTGCAGACATCTTTCAGTACTCACCTTTCGGCGACATCTTGAGTTCGCTAAAGTATCTCTCATTATCATGAGAGCCCTGGCCGGACTACGGTCAGGACGGTTGGGATCCACTTAGTAGCCGCTATCGACGATCTAACCGACATGCTAGACTTCGACTTCGAAGACATCGACGGTATGGACGACGATGCTAGAGACGACCAAGAACCAACGCCTACCGGGCACTGGAAAGCCACCTCGTCATACGACATATACATGGTGGATATCCCAAAGGATGGGAACGGCGAAGGAACAACGGAGGAAGACCCGTCCAAGAAACAACCCAAGCATCGGCGTCAGCGACGCCGCTCTAAATCCCGCCACAGCAATAATGGCGATTCCGGCACCGGAGACAATAATACCCCAGACAGTGCCGAAGACAACCCCCTCCAGCAAGATTCAGTGCAGGAGGACGGAGATGCCAGCCCTCATGAGAGAGCGGCAGGCGAAGAGGTAGAGGATGATAATTACATGCCTCCCTCCGGAGACGAGGCAAGCCTCGACGACGACGAATTTGTCGTGCCTGAGGATCCCGTCGAACAAGAGCATTTTAAATGCAGGCATATGGCCACGGCAAACAGCCTCAAGAAAAAGCAGCAACAGCTTAGAGCTGATCAGGATCTGCTAGCCGACAGATGGACTGAAGTCCTTGTGGCCGAAGAGCATGAGCTCGAACGCCCCTCCAAAAGCTACCCCAAACGCAAGTTTCTCCCCCGATTAGAGGAGGAGGCATATAAACCTGCATCACCAGAGCACAATACGGCTGACCGGCCACCTTGTGGCCGCAACAGAGAGGCCTCTAGGCCCTCCACCAGAACCGTACCCCGGCATCGCTCGAAAAGCACAAGGCCACAGGGGAATGCTCCGTACTTGCGAGATATATTGGAGGATAAGGCAAGACAATCAAGATCGATCTACAGATCGCGTGGGCGCCCCATGATACGTGACGACAACCGTCGCGCCGGACACAGTAAGTCCGGCCGGGCCGAGCACAATAGACAAAGCTCGTTGGAGCTTCATCGTGATATAGCCCAATACAGAGGCGCCGCACACCCACTATGCTTCACAGATGAAGTAATGGATCATCAAATCCCCAAAGGGTTTAAACCCATGAATATTGAATCCTATGATGGCACAACAGACCCCGCGGTTTGGATCGAAGACTATCTCCTTCATATCCCATGGCCCGCGGTGACGATCTTCACGCCATCAAATACCTCCCACTCAAGCTTAAAGGACCAGCTCGGCATTGGCTTAATAGCTTGCCAGCAGAATCAATTGGATGTTGGGAGGACCTGGAAGCCGCATTCCTTGATAACTTCCAGGGCACGTATGTGCGATCACCAGACGCTGACGACCTAAGCCACATAATTCAGCAGCCAGATGAATCGGCCAGACAATTCTGGACACGGTTCTTAACCAAGAAAAATCAAATCGTCGATTGTCCGGATGCGGAGGCCCTCGCGGCCTTCAAACATAACATCCGCGATGAGTGGCTTGCCCGGCACCTGGGACAGGAAAAGCCGAAATCCATGGCAGCCCTCACATCACTCATGACCCGCTTCTGCGCGGGAGAGGACAGCTGGCTAGCCCGCAGCAACAACCTCAGCAAAAATTCTGGCAGTCCGGATACCAAGGACCGCAATGGCAGGGCGCGTCGCAACAAGAACAAACCCCGCATTAACAGCGACAATAATGAGGATACGGCAGTCAACACCGGATTCAGAGGCTCCAAACCCGGTCAGCGGAAGAAGCCATTCAAAAGAACTACTATGGGTCCGTCCAATTTGGACCGAATACTCGATCGCTCGTGCCAGATACACGGCACCCCCGAAAAGCCAGCCAACCACACCAACAGGGACTGTCGGGTATTCAAGCAGGTAGGCAAGCTAATTGCCGAAAACAATGGCAAGGGGCTGCATAGCGATGACGAAGAAGAGACCCGACCGCCGAACAATAGAGGACATAAGGGTTTTCCCCCACAAGTGCGGACGGTGAATATGATATATGCAACCCACATACCCAAGAGGGAGCGGAAGCGTGCACTCAGGGACGTATACGCGATGGAGCCAGTCGCCCCGAAGTTCAACCCATGGTCCTCCTGCTCGATCACTTTTGATCGAAGGGACCACCCCACCAGCATCCGCCACGGCAGATTCGCCGCATTGGTTTTAGACCCAATCGTCGATGGATTTCACCTCACCAGAGTCCTGATGGACGGCGGCAGCAGCCTGAACCTACTTTATCAGGACACAGTGTGCAAGACGGGCATAGATCCCTCAAGGATTAAATGCACAAAGATGACCTTCAAAGGCGTCATACCAGGTGTAGAGGCCAATTGTACAGGCTCACTCACACTGGAAGTGGTCTTCGGATCCCTGGATAACTTCCGAAGTGAGGAGTTAATCTTCGACATAGTTCCGTTCCGTAGCGGCTATCATGCTCTGCTCGAACGAACCACGTTTGCAAAGTTCAATGCGGTGCCGCACTACGCATACCTCAAGCTCAAGATGCCAGGCCCTCGAGGAGTCATCACGGTCAACGGAAACACCGAACGCTCCCTCCGAACGGAGGAACATACAGCGGCTCTCGCGGCAGAAGTACAATGCAGCCTCTTAAGGCAATTCTCGAGTCCGGCCGTTAAGCGACCGGACACGGCTAAACGCGCCCGGAGTAACCTACAACAAGACCACCTGGCATGTTCCGAGCACGCATTGCAATGCGGCCCCAACCCCAGCCCTCGCAAGATCGCAAGACTGGTCCTTCGCGTACATCATTACGCTCTGGAGACACCATGGGCATAGGGGAAGGGGCACGACCACGACAGGCCCAGAATGCGGCTCAACCACATCAGGGGCTCCCAAGTGTGTCATTCTTTTTTTTCCTTTTTTTCTTACCCACAGGACTTCGTTCACCAGAGGCCCTGTCCGGCATTAGAACGGCCGAACTCACGATGCAACAGCCATGGAAGGAGAAAGGCTACGACGAATATCCAGGTGGTCTCCATTATGAGCACTAAATCTATTTTATACACCATTCCGCAGCCTACCCTTTGAGGGGGACACGTTTAATAGTCCCATCCCTTGCTTATCGCACTATTTGTATCATCCTGCATTCATGGCAGTATTTCTTGAATAAACAATGCAGCACCTTTTTGCTTTTAATTGCATTTCTTTCTTATACATATGTTCATTTATGACATGTCGCATCCGTACACTTTGGTACGGCTAAATACACCAGGGGCTTAAGTTCCCCACATTATGGTGTGATAAGTCCGAACACTTTCAGAAGTGCGGCACCCCGAACTTATAGCATTATATGCATCGGCTCCGAATCATGTCTTGGGTCAATAGTTGGGTTTGCCCGGCTCCCATGTTTTGGTACCTTATGTTCCGTTCTATCGGCTAAGATAGCACTGGGAGAACCACTGCGATTGCGCCCCGGTTGAGCTGGGCGAGCGCCTCAGTGGAGAAAGCTAAAATTGACCGACATGATGAGGCGAGAGTCGGTCGCTGTTCGAGAGGTTTTTTTGAGTCCCTAAAGACTTATGCCGCTTAGAGCGAGGAACCGGCTTTGTCCGGCCCAGGCGTGGATAGCGCCCCGAACTCGGCCTTCCGATCACTAGGGGCTTCGCCGAATTTTAAAATTATAGAATTCTATGGCTAAGTGAGAGTGTTCAAGCATTATAAGTCCGGTTTCCTAGTTCGTTGTGTTGAGCGCCTCCCTAGATGGACCCAAATATGGGAACTGCTCAAATTTATCCCGAACACCCCAGCACTCGCGGCATGGGGGCTGAAGCCGACGACTTGCCATCTCTCAGATTTGATAAACAGCCGCACAAAAGGTAATATTTTAAATCAACAAGCGTTGCTTAGCGCATATGAACAAAGTTTTCAGCGCACAGGAGAACAAAATGCGAGTCTACTCAAATATTACATTATTGGAGCACTCACTCGCAATAGTGCGGGCACCCTTCAGGACACTCTTGTAACACATCTCGGGTGTGCGATACTCCTTGCCCGGCGGTGGCGCGTCCATCACAAGCTTCTCAGCATCCATCTTGCCCCAGTGCACCTTAGCACAGGCAAGGGCTCGACGGGCACCTTCAATACAGGCGGATCGCTTGATGACCTCAACCCATGGACAAGCATCCACCAGCCACCGCACCAGGCCGAAGTAGCTCCCAGGCATGGCCTCATCGGGCCAAAGCCGAACTATGAGGCCCTTCATGGCCTGTTCGGCCACCTTGTGGAGCTCGACCAGCTGCTTCAGCTGGTCGCTAAGGGGCACCGGATGTCCGGCCTCAGCATACTGAGACCAGAAGACCTTCTCTGTCGAGCTCCCCTCCTCGGCCCTGTAGAAAGCGGCAGCATCAGACACGCTACTGGGCAGATCTGCGAACGCTCCTGGAGAGCTCCGAATTCGGGTAAGTAACAGGTAATTCATATTCACATGCTTGCTTTGCATGAAAAATGCCTTACCCGCCGCTATTTTCTTCAACGCCTCGATCTCCTGAAGGGCCTTGTGGGCTTCAGCCTTAGCGGCTTTGGCATTCTCAAGAGCCGATGTAAGCTCGGACTCTCGAGTCTTCGAGTCGCGCTCCAAACCCTCATGCTTTTCCATGAGAGCCTGGAGCTCTTGCTGTACCTCCGCCACCCGCGCCTCATGCTTCTCTCGCCCAGCACGCTCCACGGCCGCATTACGTTCGGCCACGGACACCGCCTCCTTCAAGGTCGCCACCTCGTTCGTGGCCCCTGAAGTACCAACGTTATCCTTGTCATTTATATTGCAACCAAATTCTTTTCTGTAAGGTACAACTTTAATAAGGTGTTACTCACCTTCCTTGTCCTTGAGCTGCTTCTTGGCACGGCCGAGCTTGTTCTCGGACCGCTCGAGGCTTTGCTTCAAAGCATTGACCTCCGCAGTCAGTGCGGCAGAGGTCAGCAGCGCAGCCTGCAATCCCATATTGACATATTTATTAAGACTCCTGCGTATATCTTTTTAGATCCTCAGTCCGGCTTTTCTTTCCAAACACCAAACCGAGCATCAGGGGCTACTGTCTATGCGTTACTATTTTACATATATTAATATTCTTACCTCAAAGCCTGATAGAAGGCTGCTGCAGGCTTCGGTCAGCCCGCTTTTGGCGAGCTGGACCTTCTGAATCACCGCACTCATGACAGTGCGGTGCTCCTCCTCGATGGAAGCGCCATTGAGCGCCTCCAGCAAGTTATCCGGCACCTCCAGTTGGACGGAGGCCACCGGCGCCATGGTCTTGCCCTTCTTACAAAGGGGCCGCCCGCCGGACTCCGGAACCACTGCAGGTTCCGGTGCGGAGTCCGGCACGAAGTCCGGGAGGTTGCCCTGTGGCACCTCAGGGTCCTCCTCCTCCGGGTGGGTCCCTCTCTGGGATCCCACCTCGGCATCGTCAGCGTCACGGGGAGAGGAGGCGGTTGGAAGTGAAGTACTGTTCACATCCGACGAGCCCAAGGACCCGCTCGACGAAGCGGGAAGATCGTCCTTGGGCGGACTGCAGGGTTGTATGCGGCGTTAGAAAGACACCACGTGGCAAAAAGAAAAATCATGAAGTCATTCGGGAGTCCGGATACTTACGATCTTGCCAGGGGCTTGGCCCTTGGAGGCCAATCCTCGTCGTCGTCAGCGGCGTTGGCGGAACAGTCCGGGGGAAGAGTCCTTCCCTTCTTGGACCCTTCGGCCTCCCTCACTGGGGAGGCCTTCCTTTTCTCCCCTCCCCCCGCTGGGGGAGAGGCCTTTTTCTTCTCCTCCTTGTCCTCGGGGGAGGAGTCCGCCTCGCAGTCATCGAACACCTGAAAACAGGAACTCTTTCGAGTACCCGTGGCCTCCTTCTTGGCCTTCTTCTCCGGCACCACATGGGGTGCCGGAACCAGCAGCCCCGCTATACGGGCATCCACTGGGTCTTCTGGCAAGGGGGCCGAACATTTAGTCTGCTCGGCCTTCTCCAGCCAGTCCTGTCAAAGGAGAGGGAGTTTAGATCCCGCATGGAGTCAAACTATGAAAAACAAGTGTCCCGTAAAGGGTAGAATCGCTTACCTCGCTAGCCTGGCGCTGTGAGCGGAATCCGCGATCTTCGGTAGTGGATGCGGGAGCTTCGGCACCCTTAAACAGCACCTCCCAGGCATCTTCGTACCTAGTGTCGAAGAGCCCGCTCAAGGTTCGGTGCTGAGCCGGATCGAATTCCCACAATTTAAAGGCCCGTTGTTGGCACGGGAGGATCCGACGGATGAGCATGAACTGGACTACGTTGACAAGTTTGAGCTTCTTGTCCACCAGCTTCTGGATGCAGGCTTGGAGTCCGGTCAGCTCCTCCGAATCGCCCCAAGTTAGGCCACTCTCTTTCCAAGAGGTGAGCCATGTGGGGATGCTAGATCTGAATTCGGGGGCCGCTGCCCATTTAGGGTCACGCGGCTCGGTGATGTAGAACCACCCTGATTGCCACCCCTTGATGGTTTCCACGAAGGCGCTATCGGTGTCAAAACTGGTGGATCTCGGGTAGGGGGTCCCGAACTATGCGTCTAGGCGGATGGTAACAGGAGACAAGGGACACGATGTTTTACCCAGGTTCGGGCCCTCTTGATGGAGGTAAAACCCTACGTCCTGCTTGATTGATATTGATATTGTGGATGTTTACAAGAGTGGATCTACCACGAGATCAAGGAGGCTAAACCCTAGAAGCTAGCCTATGGTATGATTGTAATGGTTGTTGTTGTCCTACGGACTAGAGCCATCCGGTTTATATAGACACCGGAGAGGGCGAGGGTTACATAGAGTCGGTTACAATGGTAGGAGATCTACGTATCCGTATCGCCAAGCTTGCCTTCCACACCAAGGAAAGTCCCATCCAGACAGGGGACGAAGTCTTCAATCTTGTATCTTCATAGTCTTGGAGTCCGGTCGATGATGATAGTCCGGCCGATGATAGTTCGGCCGATGATGGTAGTCCGGCTATCCGGACACCCCCTAATCCGGGACTCCCTCAGTAGCCCCCGAACCAGGCTTCAATGACGATAAGTCCAGCATGTGTGTAGTCTTCGGCGTTGCAAGGTGGGTTCTCCTTCAAGTTCTACGTACCTGCCGAACAGTGTCCGGCTTCCTCATCAATGTTGCGCGTCTTAGCTTCCACGCCCAATAATGGCCTTCTTCCACGCGTCGCGCGAATGTGAAAAGCCAGGGTGTCTTTTATGTTTTACCCCCTAGTTGTGCGAATAATCTGCCTATAAGGGAGGCAAGAATCCAGATCCAAATCACCATCTTCCTCCCGCAAATACTCATCGGAGCACTTTCGACCAAGAATCCATTCCATCATGGACCGTCAACGTGGCTCCTCTTCTCGCGCTCCCAGCCCTTTGCCAGGAGATTGGAGGAGATGCTCTATTCCGCACAACGAGCTGGTGAAGCTCCAAGCGGGGGGATATCTCCCTCCGGCCTTTATGGTTCCGGTTCGAGCCGGGCTGGCCACCTACAAAGGTGGGAAGCAAGCGAAGGTTACCCCAAGTCCCAACAAAGGGGAGCGGGTATGCTTCGTCCCCTATCTGATAAGGGGGCTCGGATTTCCTATACATCCATTCCTCCGCGGGCTCCTGGACTCCAGCTTCATCAGCTCACGCCCGCCTCAATCCTGCATATTGCGGGTTATGTAGGTCTTTGCGAGCTATTCCTGGGCGTCGAGCCCCATTTCACGCTGTGGAAGAGGTTGTTCTGCCTTGTACCCCGCTCTCACGAGGGGTCCATATATCAAGTGGGCGGCGCCTAAATATGGCGCATTGCCGGGACCGGATATCCATCCGGAACCCCTAAGAAGGCGTCCGAAGACTGGCCTTCGGAATGGTTTTATATAGAAGACGCTCCGCTGCCGGACCCTGTTCGGATGGGCCTCCCGGAGTTCAGCAATGCTCCTCTGAAGAAACGCCTTAGTTGGCGTCCACGGAGCCCCCAACTGGAGGAAGACAAGAGCGTCCATTATTTGATGGGCCGAATAAGGTTACTGGCCCATTCCGGGTTGAATATGATTGGAGTCATGGCAACATGCATTATGCAGGGGGTGCAGCCACTACAATACAGGGGCCACCCCATGTGGGATTTCAACGGGGAGGACGATGCCACCCGTCATGGCCGCAAAGGGCCGGATTCGGTCGAAGACCTGGTGACGATCCTGTCCGGCCTGTATAAGGGGGAGAAGGAGGATTTCCTTCAGACGAACCCGTTAAATGGGTTCTCCATGAATAATCCCCGGCCTTGGGTAAGCGAACACTCTGCGTGCCCGACCCATGCTTTTTGAAACTTAATTTTCTTATATTGTGTTCTTCTTTCGACGCAGGTGTCACATCCCTAGTCTGGTATGACCTAGACTAGCTAGTCTTTTGTGCATCATGTTTAAATTTCATTTAAATTTGAAATGAGGATTGGTGGAACCCTCAGAATCATCTTTGAAAATGACCCAAATAAAAATTTCTCCAAAAGGGTCCAAGAAAATGCTCATGTTGCCCTCTGAAAATATTGGACAGAGATAAAAATCAAAACAATATTTTTAGGAGCTCATGGATATTTATTTTGGCCATTTGGATTAATTCGATAAATATTTGCATTGGAAATATATTTCTATATATATGAAATATGGTCCAAAAATTATGCCATTTATAAAGGAGCTCTGGAATAATATATCTAGCTCCTGCAAAAATTGGCATAAGGTGATAAAATGATTTAATATTTTAATTAAATCAAAACAAATGTCAGAAATTAGAAAACAAAAATAAATAAAAGAGGGAAACCTTACCTGGGCCTCTTACCTGGCGCCTCTGGCCCAGCAGCAGCAGGCCGGCCCAGCCAGCAGGCGGCCCAGGCCGCCTCCTCCTCTGTCGTCTTCGTCCTCGACAGAGGGAGGGGAGCGTGCCCAGCGCGCGCGCGCGCCACCGCGCCACGCCACCAGCTCGCCTGCCTGCCTGCCTCTCCCCTCCTCGTCTGGATGCCCTGGACGACGCCACGCAGCCACCCCGACCCCCCTCGCACTCTCCCTCGCCCTCCTCCTCTCCCCCTGCTCTCCCCCTCGCACACCCGAGCGCCGTCGCCGCCGCCGCTCGCCGTTGCCGTGGCCACCGGCCTCCCCTCGCCTCCCCGACACGCTTCCGAGCTCCGCCACAACCCCCTCCACCTCCTC
>NC_041383.1:20964942-20989466 GCF_002162155.2 Triticum dicoccoides
AATCAGAAAATTCCAGAAATTGTTTTAAACTTCAAAAATTCATAACAATTCAACCGTAGCTCAGATTAAAATAATTTATATATGAAAAATTATCAGAAAAATGCAATCTTTCCATCTGTACTAGTTTCATGCATGAAAAACCAACTTATACATGCTGAATATGGGAAAACACATTATGGCATATATAAGAGACCTAATTTAGAAATGCATTTGAACCTTTGGTTCAAATGGACTTCAAACCAAATGTTTACTAGTTACATTAGCTCAAACAGCATCACATCTACATGCCATGCTCATGCATCATATTGTTGCATATGATTGTGTTTTGATTGCCGGCACCGTTCCTTCTCGATAGGTCCTGCTCCGGAGACGTTCCAGAGTACCTGTCTGTGAAGCAGTGCCTCCCTTGTTGATTTACCAGGCAAGCAAACCCCCTTGTTCATTTCGATAAAACCCTACTCCCTCGTTCCTGCTCTCAGTTATTGCATTAGGACAACAACGATTCATATGCTACTTTGTGCTGCGGTAGTTGAACCCATTCCTCTGCATGACCTGTCATTGCCACAGTAAATAGTTGAAACCCACTAGCATGTGTAGGAGTTGATTGAAGCCATTGTTGTAGAGTTGTGTCAGGTCTGGTTCATTGGGAATGAATTGGAGTGTTACGATGTGTTCCGATGCTGAGAGTTAAGTGGGTAAACACGATTTGGTAAAGGTAGCGGTGAGAGGCCATGTAGGAGTACATGGTGGGTTGTCTCACTGGAACCGTCCTTAAGCACTGAGTTCTATGTATGTTGTCCAATGACTTGATACTACCACACATTGGAATGCTTAAGTGCCCCTCTCGACTTATTAGCCAACTTGATCTCTGTCCAGGAGTCGCAACTAGTTTCTGGTGTTTGTAGGTAGTGCTATTTTTCTACCAAGTGGCACCCGGCAGGGTGGGCTTGGGACAGACTAGGCACACGTGGCCCGGTGTACCGAGTGGCACCCGGTTGGTGGGCTCGGGAACCCTGCTCACATCGTTTGGGGCCGTGAGCGACACCCCGGCCGGATCTCCTTGCGGATGGAACCCGAATAGGCGATAAACCTAGACTAGAGTCTTGTGTGGTTAGTCAGGTCGTGGCCGACACCCTCGCCAGGCTTCCGCTTGAAGGTTGCCGAGATACATGACGTGTACATGGCGGTAAGTGGCGAGAGCGTGTGTGAAGAAGTACACCCCTGCAGGGTTAACATGATCTATTCGAATAGCCGGGTCCGCGGTTATGGACTTCTTGGATGCTTACATGGTACATAGACAACTTGAAGTGGATACTCTAAAATGCTCAAGACAAGTGTGAGTGCTATGGATGGCCTTCTCGTAGGGAGACGGGAATGAATCCATAGTAGTGTATTGTATGGTGATTAGTGGACTCGTGTACGTTGTTTCACCTCAAGAGTTTCTGGTAGTCGTAGAACAGGATAGCCACAGAGTCAAAGCTGGCTTGCTGCAACTAAACCCCACATTACCTCTTGATACAGATGCATGTATGATAGGATCTGATGTAAGTCTTGCTGAGTACCTTTGTACTCATGTTGCTTTATTTATGTTTTGCAGCGGAGACTTCGGTCTTACTAGGGTTCTCATGGACTTCGACTAGTAGCTAGTACCTCAGCTACGATCTTGATCGGATGTTGTAGATAGTCAGGCTCTTCAGCCTTTTTCATTTGTAGATGTCTGTACCCAGACATGTAATGCTTCCGCTTGTTGCTTGTATGCTCTGTATGATGGGTTTGGTGACCCCTGTTTGCAATAAATGCTATGATGGCTCTTCTGAGCCTTTATCTATATGATTGTTGAGTTATGCTGTGATGCCATGTTGTACAGCACATACTTGCATGTTATGCGTACGTGTAATGTGTATTGCTATGTGTGGGATCTGACTACCTAGTTGTTTATTCCTAGTAGCCTCTCTTACCGGGAAATGTCTCCTAGTGCTTCCACTGAGCCCTGGTAGCTTGCTACTGCTCCGAAACACTTAGGCAGGCCGGCATGTGTCCTTCTTCGATCCTGTGTCTGTCCCTTCGGGGAAATGTCACGCGATGAATACCGGAGTCCTGCTAGCCCGCTACAGCCCGGTTCACCGGAGTCCTGTTAGCCCAGTGCTACAGCCTGGATTCACTCGTTGATGACCGACACGTTCGATGCTGGGTCATGGATGCCTGTCCCTGTAAGTTAGTGCCACTTTGGGTTTACGACTAGCCATGTCAGCCCGGGCTCTTTATCATATGGATGCTAGCGACACCATCATATACGTGTGCCAAAATGCGCAAACGGTCCCGGGCAAAGGTAAGGCGACACCCGTGGGGATACCGTGCGTGAGGCCGCAAAGTGATATGAGGCGTTACATGCTAGATCGATGTGGCATTGAGTCGGGGTCCCGACAGCGCTGGTATCAGAGCCTGACTGCCTGTAGGATTACCAAGCCAAACTGGTCGAAGTCGAGTCTAGAAAATCTTTAGTTATGTAAGGGAATTGATTATGGGTTGGAACGTAAGGCTCTTTTTACTCCTTATACCTCATGACCTTCTGATCTGAGTCGTCCTATCTTTCCGACGGGATTAAGGAACTAGGCTTCTCTTCCGTCTATCAGGATCACGTGTTACTACTCCGTAGTCCCATAGGACTGGTTGATCGGAGTCATACCCCAGTTTTGAGTATTTCCGGTGTAGTCTGTTTAGTACTACCCCCGAACCTTGAGTGATGATGATGAGTATGTTACCACCCCATTTTTAGTAGGATGTTTCATTCTGAGCATTTTACTGTCGATATGCTGCCGGAATTTCCCTAGAAGTTCGAGTGATACTAATCCCTTGTCCTACATTCTATAGCCTATAGAGTGATGCTGACTCCGTCCTTGGTTCGTTTCTCAGGATGTCATCAGCTAAGCGAAGTTCCGTTGCTCATAGCCAGAACCATGGAGATGCTAGGGATGAGGATCCTCCCGACCAGCCTTCGTTGGCAGAGTTCATGTTAGAAATGGAGAGGAACAAGCGTGAGTCTAACCGTTTGTTGGCACGTATCGAGGAGAACACCGCACATCGGTTCAAAGGGTCTGCTACCATTCATGATTTCATTCGTTTGCACCCACCTACCTTTCATCATTCCATCGAGCCACTCTATGCAGATGACTGGCTCCGTAGCATCACTCATAAGCTGCGTTCTGCGAACGTAGCTGAAGATGACAAGGTCACCTATGCCACATACCACCTGGAAGGTCCTGCTAGTCTTTGGTGGCAGAACTATGAGGCTATGCTTCCAGCTGGCCAGATTCCTACCTGGAAGGACTTCACTGAGTCTTTTCGCGAGCATCACATTCCCCAGGCCCTCCTTGATCGCAAGAGAGAAGAGTTCTGTAGTCTCACCCAGAATAAGATGGCTGTTGATGCTTACAGCCGAGAGTTTGAGAACCTCGCCCGCTATGCCGCAGAAGAAGTGTCCACGGACGCCAAGAAGCAAGCTAGGTTCCGGAAGGGTCTCAACCCCAAGTTGCGTCGTGATCTCCACCTGCATCATTGTGATACATTCCAGGCCCTTGTGAACAAAGCCATTAATGCAGAGACAGCTCAACTCACTTACGAGGAGTCTCGTAAGCACACCCGTAATTTGGGATCTTCCTCTGGCCCTAGCTCCGAGAAACGCCGGATTTGGGTTCCAAACTCCGCTCTTCCTTCCGGTTATGCACCGAGGCCATCCTATGTGGTGCCTTCCCCAGCTCAGTCGTATGTTCCACCCATGCCTACTGGTAGACCGTTTGTCAGTGCGGGTCCACGTCCAACCTCAGGGACTTGCTTCACATGCGGGAAGCCAGGACACTATGCACGTGACTGCTCTCAGACTAGTTATGCTCCACCCCAGCCCGAGAAGACTGTTGGCTGCGTTAAGCCATCACGCAAGATGATCAGTGTCAAGTCAGTTCCCACTGAACGTGGACGTGTGCATCACGTCTCAGCTAAAGACGCTCATGATGATCCGGATGTCGTTCTTGGTACACTCCTTGTCAATTGTCACCCAGCATCAGTTCTATTCGATACTGGAGCATCTCACTCCTTCATTTCTGAAGGCTATGCTCGTTTGCACGACATGTCATTTTGCGATATGCCAACTCCGCTTGAAATCCAAACCCCAGGGTCTAGATGGCAGACCACCAGAATCAGCCATGGTAACGAAATCCTTGTTGATAGAATTGTATTCCTTGCATCACTTGTAGCCCTCAAGTCCTCAGATATTAACATCATCTTGGGTATGGACTGGATGACAGCTCATCATGCCAAGATTGATTGTTACACAAGATCTGTTCAGCTTACACACCCGTCTGGCAAGATAGTCACCGTCTCCACTAGAGTTGCAAAGTGTCAGCTCTATTCTCTTAATGCCAGCCCTCTTCCAGACCTTGAAGATATCCCGGTAGTCCGTGACTTTCCGGATGTCTTTCCAGAGGAACTGCCAGGTGTTCCACCTGATAGAGATGTAGAGTTCGTCATAGATCTTATCCCAGGAACAGCTCCAATCTCCCGGAGACCTTACAAGATGGCACCCCTAGAACTAGCCGAGCTTAAGAAACAACTCGATGAGTCCTTGCAAAAGGGTTTCATCCGTCCCAGTTCTTCTCCTTGGGCTTGCCCCGTCCTCTTTGTCAAGAAGAAAGACGGTACGGACCAGATGGTCGTAGATTATCGTCCCGTTAATTTGGTCACGATAAAGAACAAGTATCCGCTCCCCAGGATCAACGACCTGTATGATCAGCTCGCTGGATCCTCAGTCTTCTCCAAGATGGATTTAAGGTTAGGATACCACCAAATCAAAATCAGAAATGGGGACATTCCCAAGACAGCTTTTGTCACTCGTTATGGCCAGTACGAGTACACCGTCATGTCCTTTGGCCTAACCAACGCCCCAGCCACATTCTCCCGCTTGATGAACTCGATCTTCATGGAGTACTTAGATAAGTTCGTCGTGGTTTACCTCGATGATATTCTTATTTTCTCGAAGAACGAGGAAGAGCATGCCGAACATCTTAGACTTGTATTAGAAAAACTCAGAGAGCACCGCCTTTATGCCAAGTTCTCCAAGTGTGAATTTTGGTTGTCAGAAGTGACCTACTTAGGTCACGTAATCTCTGGTAAGGGCATTGCTGTCAATCCCGAGAGAGTTCAAGCCGTTCTCGATTGGACTCCACCTGAGACCGCTAAACAAGTTAGGAGCTTCCTTGGTCTAGCCAGCTATTGTTGCCGCTTTGTTGAAAACTTCTCCAAAGTAGCCAAACCCCTCACGGAACTTCTCAAGAAAGATAAAAAGTTTGAGTGGTCCCCACAGTGTGAGTACAGTTTTCAGGAACTGAAAAGACGCCTGACTTCTGCTCCCATACTTGTGCCACCGGATTTCACTAAAGACTTTATTATCTACTGCGACGCCTCACGACAGGGACTAGGTTGCATTCTTATGCAGGATCGTCATGTGATTGCCTATGCATCTCGACAGTTGCATCCACATGAGGACAATTATCCTACACATGATCTAGAGCTTGCAGCCGTAGTCTATGCACTCAAGACCTGGCGACATTACCTCCTTGGTAAACGTTGCGAGATCTACACCGATCACCAGAGTCTCAAGTATATCTTCACCCAACCGGATCTGAACCTTAGGCAAAGAAGTTGGTTGGAGTTAATCACAGATTATGATCTAGGGATTACCTACACCCCAGGCAAAGCCAATGTCATGGCTGATGCTCTAAGTCGTAAATCCTATTGCAACAATCTCATGTTGCAGCAAGGCCAACCACTTCTCCATGAGGAATTCTGTAAGCTTAACCTTCACATTGCTCCTCGCGGATTCCTTTCTACGTTGGTGGCGAAACCTACCCTTGAGGATCAGATCATCTCTGACCAGAAGTTTGATAGGGGGGTTATCCGCATTAAGAGAAACATTAAGAAGGGAGTTGGTGGGTGTTTCTCTATGGATGATCGTGGTGTTGTTTTCTTTGAGAATCGCTTGGTGGTTCCCAAGAATCAACATCTGCGACAATTGATTCTTAAGGAGGCGCATGAATCTACTCTCACGATTCATCCCGGTAGTACTAAGATGTATCAGGACCTACGCCAGAAGTTCTGGTGGACTAGGATGAAGAGAGAAATCGCTGAGTTCATTGCTAAATGTGACGTTTGTCGTCGCGTTAAGGCAGAGCATCAAAGACCTGCTGGCACCCTTCAGCCTCTAGCTATTCCTGAATGGAAATGGGATAAAGTTGGTATGGACTTCATCACCGGCTTTCCCAGGACCAAGAGAGGGAATAATGCTATCTTCGTAGTCGTTGATCATCTTTCCAAAGTGGCTCACTTCCTTCCTGTTCGAGAAAATATCACTGCTAGTCAGCTCGTTGACTTATATATTTCTCGAATAGTGTCACTTCATGGTGTTCCACTAGAGATCAATTCAGACCGTGGCAGTCTTTTCACTTCTCATTTCTGGGAGAGTTTCCAAACTGCCATGGGAACCCATCTTTCCTTCAGTACCGCTTTCCACCCTCAGTCGAGTGGTCAGGTGGAACGGGTCAATCAAATTCTCGAAGACATGCTCAGAGATTGCGTTATCTCATTCGGTATGGATTGGGAGAAATGTCTTCCTTTCGCCGAGTTTGCTTATAACAATAGCTACCAATCCAGCCTCAAGAAAGCTCCTTTTGAGGTTCTCTATGGACGAAGATGTCGAACACCTTTGAACTGGTCAGAAACCGGTGAAAGACAATTCTTTGGACCGGACATGATCCAGGAGGCAGAAGAGCAAGTTCGCATCATTCGTGAGAATTTGAAAACAGCCCAGTCTCGTCAGAAAAGCCAGTACGATCGTCATCATAAGGATATGACTTATGAAATTGGCGACCAAGCTTACCTTCGGGTTACTCCTTTAAAGGGTACCCATCGTTTCGGTATCAAGGGCAAGTTGGCTCCTCGTTACATTGGTCCCTTTCGCATTCTCGCTAAACGA
This sequence comes from Triticum dicoccoides, assembly GCF_002162155.2. Lineage (NCBI taxonomy): Eukaryota > Viridiplantae > Streptophyta > Magnoliopsida > Poales > Poaceae > Triticum > Triticum dicoccoides. The sequence continues at coordinate 20,971,967 of NC_041383.1, forward strand.
GGAGAGGTTGCCTACCAGTTGGAACTACCCCCACATCTTTCTCGAGTTCATGATGTCTTCCACGTCTCTCAACTCAGGCGTTGCTTCTCGGATCCTATCCGCGGAGTGGACCACGAAACGCTTGATCTCCAAGATAACCTCACATACCGAGAGTACTCGGTTCGCATTCTTGATCAAGCAGAGCGTGTCACTCGACGTCAGAACATCAAGTTTCTCAAAGTTCAGTGGTCTCATCATTCCGAGAGAGAAGCTACTTGGGAGCGAGAAGATCGTCTTCGACTGGAGTACCCCGCTTTCTTTCCGTCGACCCCTGAATCTCGGGACGAGATTCTTTCAAGTGGGGGCGAGTTGTCACATCCCTAGTCTGGTATGACCTAGACTAGCTAGTCATTTGTGCATCATGTTTAAATTTCATTTAAATTTGAAATGAGGATTGGTGGAACCCTCAGAATCATCTTTGAAAATGACCCAAATAAAAATTTCTCCAAAAGGGTCCAAGAAAATGCTCATGTTGCCCTCTGAAAATATTGGACAGAGATAAAAATCAAAACAATATTTTTAGGAGCTCATGGATATTTATTTTGGCCATTTGGATTAATTCGATAAATATTTGCATTGGAAATATATTTCTATATATATGAAATATGGTCCAAAAATTATGCCATTTATAAAGGAGCTCTGGAATAATATATCTAGCTCCTGCAAAAATTGGCATAAGGTGATAAAATGATTTAATATTTTAATTAAATCAAAACAAATGTCAGAAATTAGAAAACAAAAATAAATAAAAGAGGGAAACCTTACCTGGGCCTCTTACCTGGCGCCTCTGGCCCAGCAGCAGCAGGCCGGCCCAGCCAGCAGGCGGCCCAGGCCGCCTCCTCCTCTGTCGTCTTCGTCCTCGACAGAGGGAGGGGAGCGTGCCCGGCGCACGCGCGCGCCACCGCGCCACGCCACCTCCCTCCCTGCCTGCCTGTCCTCCCCTCGTCGTTCTGGATGGACCGGACGATGCCACGCGACGCCCCGCACCTCTCTCCCACTCTCTCATTCCTCCCCCCTCCCCTGGTTCTCCCTCTCCCGACCGCCCGAACGCGCCCGTCGCCATCGCTCGCCGTAGTCGTAGCCACCGCGCCCCTCGAGAGCATCTGAGCAGTCCACGAGCTCCGCCACGTCGCCGGCTACCTCCTCGTCGAGCCACGCACCTCCGGACGGCCTCCATCGCCGCCATCGCCATCGTCTTCCTCCTCGGGCTCCGCCGTCCGCCGCCGTCGATTCGCCGTCACCAGGTCTCCCCCGACCCCGTTGTGCTGCTCTGCGTGATCGCCGTGAGCATCTCCCTGTTTCCCCTCTCTTCTCCCCCTCGTTTCTGTGTCGTAGCACCGTTCCCCACCACGGCCGAAGCCTCTCGCCGCCATCCATGTCGCCGTCGCCGTCTCGGCCCGCCTCCACCCAAACCAAGCCTTCCATTGCGCTCCCAGTGCCACGAGGGTGCCGCCGAGCCCCTCAGGTGGCCTCCCCGTGCCCCGCAGCCCGTTCCCGCTCGAAGCCGAGCTCCGGCCGCCGCCGCGAGCTTTGCTCCGGCGAGCTCCGGCCTCCCCCGCTACTTCCACCTGCCCTACCAGATGCGCGAGAGCCCGGGCTACGCCCCGGTGCTCTCCGACGCCGCCCCCGTGGTCTGTTTCGCGGACGCCGCCGCGTCCAGAGGTCGCCGCCGACGACCTCGCCGGCCTGACGAGTGGGCCCCGTCCGAGAAGACTGTTGGCTGTGTTAAGCCATCACGCAAGATGATCGGTGTCAAGTCAGTTCCCACTGAACGTGGACGTGTGCATCACGTCTCAGCTAAAGACGCTCATGATGATCCAGATGTCGTTCTTGGTACCCTCCTTGTCAATTGTCACCCAGCATCAGTTCTATTCGTACTGGGGCATCTCACTCTTTCATTTCTGAAGGCTATGCTCGTTTGCACGACATGTCATTTTGTGATATGCCAACTCCGCTTGAAATCCAAACCCCGGGGTCTAGATGGCAGACCACCAGAATCAACCATGGTAACGAAATTCTTGTTGATAGACTTGTATTCCTTGCATCACTTGTAGCCCTCAAGTCCTCAGATATTAACATCATCTTGGGTATGGACTGGATGACAGCTCATCATGCCAAGATTGATTGTTACCCAAGATTTGTTCAGCTTACACACCCGTCTGGCAAGATAGTCACCGTCTCCACTAGAGTTGCAAAGCGTCAGCTCTATTCTCTTAATGCCAGCCCTCTTCCAGACCTTGAAGATATCCCGGTAGTCCGTGACTTTCCGGATGTCTTTCCAGAGGAACTGCCAGGTGTTCCACCTGACAGAGATGTAGAGTTCGTCATAGATCTTATCCCAGGAACAGCTCCAATCTCCCGGAGACCTTACAAGATGGCACCCCTAGAACTAGCCGAGCTTAAGAAACAACTCGATGAGTCCTTGCAAAAGGGTTTCATCCGTCCCAGTTCTTCTCCTTGGGCTTGCCGCGTCCTCTTCGTCAAGAAGAAGGATGGTACGGACCGGATGGTTGTAGATTATCGTCCCGTTAATTTGGTCACGATAAAGAACAAGTATCCGCTCCCCAGGATCAACGACCTGTATGATCAGCTCGCTGGATCCTCAGTCTTCTCCAAGATGGATTTAAGGTTAGGATACCACCAAATCAAAATCAGAAATGGGGACATTCCCAAGACAGCCTTTGTTACTCGCTATGGTCAGTATGAGTACACCGTCATGTCCTTTGGTCTAACCAACGCCCCAGCCACATTCTCCCGCTTGATGAACTCGATCTTCATGGAGTACTTAGATAAGTTCGTCGTGGTTTACCTCGATGATATTCTTATTTACTCGAAGAACGAGGAAGAGCATGCCGAACATCTTAGACTTGTTTTAGAAAAACTCAGAGAGCACCGCCTTTATGCCAAGTTCTCCAAGTGTGGATTTTGGTTGCCAGAAGTGACCTACTTAGGCCACGTAATCTCTGGTAAGGGCATTGCTGTCAATCCCGAGAGAGTTCAAGCCGTTCTCGATTGGACTCCACCTGAAACAGTCAAACAAGTTAGGAGTTTCCTTGGCCTAGCCAGCTATTGTCGCCGCCGTCGATTCGCCGTCACCAGGTCTCCCCCGACCCCGTTGTGCTGCTCTGCGTGATCGCCGTGAGCATCTCCCTGTTTCCCCTCTCTTCTCCCCCTCGTTTCCGTGTCGTAGCACCGTTCCCCACCACGGCCGAAGCCTCTCGCCGCCGTCCATGTCGCCGTCACCGTCTCGGCCCGCCTCCGCCCAAACCGAGCCTTCCATTGCGCTCCCAGTGCCACGAGGGTGCCGCCGAGCCCCTCAGGTGGCTTCCCCGTGCCCCGCAGCCCGTTCCCGCTCGAAGCCGAGCTCCGGCCGCCGCCACGAGCTTTGCTCCGGCGAGCTCCGGCCTCCCCCGCTACTTCCACCTGCCCTACCAGATGCGCGAGAGCCCGGGCTACGCCCCGGTGCTCTCCGACGCCGCCCCCGTGGTCTGTTTCGCGGACGCCGCCGCGTCCAGAGGTCGCCGCCGACGACCTCGCCGGCCTGACGAGTGGGCCCCGTCGGCAGGTGGTTAGCTTAGTGCTAATCACTGTTAATTAACCCCCTGAGGCTGACATGTGGGCCTCGGTGCCCCCTAACCTTTTAATTAAGTTAAATTAACCCCTGTTTAACCCCCTGTCACTGACGTGTGGACCCCACACGTAAGGTTTGACCCGGACCAGCCGCAGTTGACCGCTGACGTCGTGCTGACGTCATGCTGGCGCAATATACATATTTCTGGATTTAATTTAAATCAGGAAATTCCAGAAATTGATTTAAACTTCAAAAATTCATAACAATTCAACCGTAGCTCAGATTAAAATAATTTATATATGAAAAATTATCAGAAAAATGCATTCTTTCCATCTGTACTAGTTTCATGCATGATAAACCAACTTATACATGCTGAATATGAGAAAACACATTATGGCACATTAAGAGACTTAATTTAGAATTGCATTTGAGCTTATGGTTCAAATGGACTTCAAACCAAATGATTACTAGTTACATTAGCTCAAACAGCATCACATCTACATGCCATGTTCATGCATCATATTGTTGCATATGTTTGTGCATTGATTGCCGACACTGTTCCTTCTCGATAGGTCCTGCTCCGGAGTCCGTTCCAGAGTACCTGTCTGTGAAGCAGTGCCTCCTCTGTTGATTTACCAGGCAAGCAAACCCCCTTGTTCATTTCGATAAAACCCTACTCTCTCGCTCCTGCTCTCAGTTATTGCATTAGGACAACAACGGTTCATCTGCTACTTTGTGCTGCGGTAGTTGAACCCATTCCTCTGCATGACCTGTCATTGCCACAGTAAATAGTTGAAACCCACTAGCATGTGTAGGAGTTGATTGAAGCCACTGATGTGTTCCTACCATGCTATGCCTGCTATTGCTTAGAGTTGTGTCAGGTCTGATTCATTGGGAATGAATTGGAGTGTTACGATATGTTCTGATGCTGGGAGTGAAGTGTGTGAACACGATTTGGTAAAGGTAGCGGTGAGAGGCCATGTAGGAGTACATGGTGGGTTGTCTCACTGGAACCGTCCTTAAGCACTGAGTTCTGTGTATGTTGTCCAATGACTCGATACTACCACACATTGGGTTCCGGTAACTCGACCCCTCTCGACTTATTAACCAACTTGGTCTCTGTCCAGGAGTCGCAACTAGTTTCTGGTGTTTGTAGGTAGTGCTATTTTTCTACCAAGTGGCACCCGGCAGGGTGGGCTTGGGACAGACTAGGCACACGTGGCACGGTGTACCGAGTGGCACCCGGTTGGTGGGCTCGGGAACCCTGCTCACATCGTTTGGGGCCGTGAGCGACACCCCGGCCGGATCTCCTTGCGGATGGAACCCGAATAGGCGATAAACCTGGGCTAGAGTCTTCTGTGGTTAGTCAGGTCGTGGCCGACACCCTCGCCAGGCTTCCGCTTGAAGGTTGCCGAGATACATGACGTGTACATGGCGGTAAGTGGCGAGAGCGTGTGTGAAGAAGTACACCCCTGCAGGGTTAACATGATCTATTCGAATAGCCGGGTCCGCGGTTATGGACTTCTTGGATGCTTACATGGTACATAGACAACTTGAAGTGGATACTCTAAAATGCTCAAGACAAGTGTGAGTGCTATGGATGGCCTTCTCGTAGGGAGACGGGAATGAATCCATAGTAGTGTATTGTATGGTGATTAGTGGACTCGTGTACGTTGTTTCACCTCAAGAGTTTCTGGTAGTCGTAGAACAGGATAGCCACAGAGTCAAAGCTGGCTTGCTGCAACTAAACCCCACATTACCTCTTGATACAGATGCATGTATGATAGGATCTGATGTAAGTCTTGCTGAGTACCTTTGTACTCATGTTGCTTTATTTATGTTTTGCAGCGGAGACTTCGGTCTTACTAGGGTTCTCATGGACTTCGACTAGTAGCTAGTACCTCAGCTACGATCTTGATCGGATGTTGTAGATAGTCAGGCTCTTCAGCCTTTTTCATTTGTAGATGTCTGTACCCAGACATGTAATGCTTCCGCTTGTTGCTCTTATGCTCTGTATGATGGGTTTGGTGACCCCTGTTTGCAATAAATGCTATGATGGCTCTTCTGAGCCTTTATCTATATGATTGTTGAGTTATGCTGTGATGCCATGTTGTACAGCACATACTTGCATGTTATGCGTACGTGTAATGTGTATTGCTATGTGTGGGATCTGACTACCTAGTTGTTTATTCCTAGTAGCCTCTCTTACCGGGAAATGTCTCCTAGTGCTTCCACTGAGCCCTGGTAGCTTGCTACTGCTCCGGAACACTTAGGCAGGCTGTCATGTGTCCTTCTTCGATCCTGTGTCTGTCCCTTCGGGGAAATGTCACGCGATGAATACCGGAGTCCTGCTAGCCCGCTACAGCCCGGTTCACCGGAGTCCTGTTAGCCCAGTGCTACAGCCTGGATTCACTCGTTGATGACCGACACGTTCGATGCTGGGTCATGGATGCCTGTCCCTGTAAGTTAGTGCCACTTTGGGTTTACGACTAGCCATGTCAGCCCGGGCTCTTTATCATATGGATGCTAGCGACACCATCATATACGTGTGCCAAAATGCGCAAACGGTCCCGGGCAAAGGTAAGGCGACACCCGTGGGGATACCGTGCGTGAGGCCGCAAAGTGATATGAGGCGTTACATGCTAGATCGATGTGGCATTGAGTCGGGGTCCCGACAGCAGGAGCTGCGCCGGATCGTGGAGGACATGCTAAGTCCAGCTCCGCAACCCGAGGATCCAGAGAGATCCTGGGATCCAGCCTCCGAAGAGGATCCAGACATAAAGGTGGAGCTAATCGACGGTGTGTTCCACCAGCTCAGCATGGACAATGCTTTAGTCGCCATCATGGCCGACTATCCCGGACTATATCCGGCTTCCCAGGTGATTGCGACCGAAGTCCTGACACCGTCATTCCTTCCTTGCTTATTTCTGACCACCGTATATGATGGCGCCGTGCAGGAGGTGCCCCTAGGGCGAGAAGCCGAGCCCGCGGTGGCTGACCAACAAAGGCCAGTCCGGACCAGTAGGCGGAAGAGGAGCGCGGCGCGGACTGAAACATCGCCGAAAAGGTGTAGCTCACAATTCATTATTTAGAGCAACGTTCCTAGGAAGCGTTTGAGTGCTCATGACTTTTGTAGGGAAAAAAGAGCCCACCGGAATGCGGGCGTGGAGGTTGCCAATCCAACCTCTACCAGCCAGGCTCCAGCACCTGGTCTAGAGGGGGAGGCGAGCGCAAGGCGCGAGCCGGATGTTCCTCCGACGGAGGACGCCAACAAACTGTCCGCCACCAAGTCTGAGGTGGAGAGTGCCATGAATCACAGGCGCCGCCGGACAATATTACATGACGCGTGCTTCTCCCCAGAGGCGTTGAATGCCTTTAACACGGGGGACGCGCACCTTCGTGCTGCTCAAGATGGTTTTACCAGAGCCACGGAGCAGTATGTAAAAGACATACGGGTAAGAGAATTTAATAGTTATATATGCCAGTAGCCCCGAGACTTAAATAGTTATATTAACTGATTTAAGGATCATATGAAACGTAGGATCTTACCGAGAAGAATACCCAACTATCTCAGGAGCTGCAAGAGTGCAAGGCCCAACTCGAGGCCGCACTCTCTGGCGCAGGAGGAAACACAGGGACCTCTCCTGGTAACGCATTATTTTAGAAAGATAGGTAGCATTTGGCCTTTGCGCAAGTCTAAAAAATGACGTTGCAGGTGCGGCCGGACAAGATCCGGACAGGCAAGAACTTCTGCGCCAACTAAAGGCCGGCGAGAGGGTGCTGCATAAGGTGCAGCATGAAAGGAACAAGCTCCAGGATGCCCATGCCCAGCTTGGAGTAGAGCTGAAAGGCGTTCGGGCCGAGCTGTCGGGCTCCGTTAAGGAGAATCAGCGGCTTCGTCGCGGCATCTATAGTAAGTGCTTGAGCGAACTCCTTTGAAAAGAAGAGTTCGGCGAGGAAGTCAATTTGACAGAATATGTCTGCAGGTATGCTCACAGGTCGCCCTGCGGAGGAGATGCCCGTATCAATGGGTGATCAACTTCCCGAATTGTTGCAACTGATCAAACGAGTTCGGCAGGCAATGAGCGGCGTCATCCAGGCTTTATGGCCAGCCTTCTCCTTACCCGAGGGTCTTGGGGAGCTTGCGGAGAAGCTTCAGGGATTGCGGCAGCGCTTCCATTTATGGAAGATTTCGGCCTGCCGCCAAGGTGCCAGGGAGGCCTGGGCCATGGTAAAGACGCGGTACAAGAAGGCGGATCCCAACCACATGGCCGAAGTCGGACCTGTGGGGCCCGATGGGAAGGAGATCCCTGTGAGTTCAGTATACGGCCAAGTAGAGTTGGCCGCTTAATTTTCCCAACAGGACTGTAAATTAGACAACTTGTTAGACGGGATTGAGGAAGAATACAATCAGTCGATTTGACAATGTATTGTAAAATGACATGTAAAATGCCTTCTAGCCGGATTGTCGATCATTTGTCTTTGCCGACCTTTTCGCTTCGACCTCGGGACCCTAGAGTCCGGAGTGTGTCCGAATACCTTCTCGGTTATGAAACAACCGGGGTATGCATGGAGACCAGGCGTAGGGGTCATTAGTGCTTTATCAGACAAGTGCCCAACTAGTTATGTTATATTACATGGGTAGTCAGAAACATCTTCCAGGGAGAATAGTTCCGTTAAGGGTTCCTTTCCTCTGGGGGTGGCATGCCCTAAAGTGCATGTCCGGACTGCAAAAAGAGCAGAAAAACATCTGGGGGCAGATAAATAAGTGGATAAAAAATCATCTTTTAAGTCACCGACCGAATATTCCCTTAAGAACGCTAGCTTTCGGCTTCACCCAGTCTGAGGTACACATCCGGCTGACCCGGCAGTAACAATCGCAGAGGTGCTCCCTTTACCTCCTAGCCAAACAATCGGGAACGTAGGGGTAAGCACAGGAGCCAGGCAACCCAGCTTGGCCAAAACTTAAGTCATATCGATGCATATAATGGTGCATAAAAGGTACATGTGGAGGCTTGACACATGTGCTGGGCATGAAGCCCTTATAATTAAGCTTCTGGTAAAGATGCCCCCAGGTATAATGAGTGCGGATAGCACATCAATTGTGCGCGATCGATGCGCGAGTAGGCCTTTTAAGGCTTTGATGAATAGGGTTGAGAAGAAAAAGATAAACAAAAGGCAGCTGAAGTAAAAAAAAAATTTGGACGGGGGGAAAGGGACGAACTCTTAGTCCGGCGCTAGGCATAGAATCTTCGGAGGCGGGCTGCGTTCCATGGGTTCGGCTCGAGTCGGTTATCCGACGCATTTCGTAGACGGTACGCTTCGCCGGTCAAGACTTTATCGATGATGAAGGGGCCTTCCCATTTGGGCTTGAGCTTGTCCATTTTCTTGTCCGGCAGGCGTAGAACTAGTTCGCCAACGTTGTAAGTCTTGGCCTGTACTTCTCTGCTTTGGTATCTTCGAGCCTGCTGCTGATAGAATGCGGAACGAGCCTTGGCGACGTCGCGTTCTTCCTCGAATGCGTCCAAGCTGTCCTGCCGGTCCAACTCGGCTTCTCTTTCTTCGTACATGCGCACTCGAGGTGAGTCATGAATGATGTCGCAGGGCAAAACTGCTTCTGCACCGTATACAATAAAAAATGGTGTGAATCCGGTAGTACGGTTAGGCGTTGTCCGCAGCCCCCAGAGTACGGAGTCGAGCTCCTCTACCCAGTGCGTGTCAGATTTCGTAAGGGACCGCACTAGTCTGGGTTTGATGCCGCTCATTATTAGACCATTTGCTCGTTCCACTTGACCGTTGGTTTGAGGATGATAGACTGAAGCGTAATCGAGCTTGATGCCCATATTTTTGCACCATGATTTAACCTCATCGGCTGTGAAGTTCGTGCCATTATCGGTGATGATGCTGTGGGGGACACCATAACGGTGTACTACCCCGGATATAAAGTCTATCACTGGTCCGGACTCTGCCGTTTTAACTGGCTTGGCCTCTATCCATTTGGTGAATTTATCCACCATGACCAATAGGTACCTTTGCTTGTGGGTTCCCCCTTTAAGTGGTCCAACCATGTCAAGCCCCCAGACCGCGAACGGCCAGGTAATGGGTATAGTTTTGAGGGCGGTGGGTGGCATGTTGCTCTGATTAGCAAAGAGCTGACAACCGACGCATCTTTGGACTAAGTCCTGAGCATTTGCCCGGGCCGTCGGCCAATAAAATCCTGTACGGAATGCCTTTCCTACAAGGGCCCGGGCTGCGCGTGGTGTCCGCCTAGTCCGGCGTGAATTTCAGCCAGAAGGTCTCGCCCTTCCTCTTCGGAGATACACCTTTGAAGGACTCCGGTTGTGCTTTTCTTATAGAGTTCTCCCTCATGGACCTTGTAGGCTTTAGATTGCCGGACTATGCAGCGGGCCTCATTATGGTCTTCGGGGAGTTCCTACCTAAGCAAGTAGGCTAGGAACGACTCTGTCCATGGGGCGATTACTGGCATTATGTCATGAGCTGAGGGTGTAGTTTCGTCGGCTGGATCGCCAGTTATGTCAGATTGCTCTGCGGCCGCCTCCGGTTTGTTATTTCTGGACTCCTCTTCCCATAGTACGGATGGCTTGAACAGCCGTTCCAGGAAGATATTTGGAGGGACAGCGTCACGTTTTGCGCCGATGCGTGCCAATATGTCGGCCGCTTGGTTATTATCTCTGGCTACGTGGTGGAATTCAAGTCCTTCGAACCGAGCTGACATTTTAAGGACAGCGTTGCGATAGGCTGCCATTTTTGGATCCTTGGCGTCAAAGTCTCCATTTACTTGGGATATTGCGAGGTTTGAGTCCCTGCGCACCTCTAGGCATTGGATGCCCATGGAGATTGCCATCTGGAGGCCATGTAAGAGGGCCTCGTATTCGGCTGCGTTGTTGGAGTCCGTGTACATTATCTGAAGTACGTATTGGACTCTGTCCCCGGTTGGGGACGTTAGTACGATGCCAGCCCCCAATCCGGCCAACATTTTGGAGCCGTTGAAATGCATAATCCAATTGGAGTATGCGCCGTACTCTTTAGGGAGTTCGGCTTCAGTCCACTCAGCGACAAAGTCAGCCAAAACTTGCGACTTTATAGCTCGCCGGGGTTTGTAAGTTATGTCGAATGGTAAGAGCTCAATGGCCCATTTTGCAATCCTGCCCGTTGCGTCGCGGTTATTTATAATGTCATTTCGGGGTACTTCAGAGGCCATTGTTATCGAACACTCTTGAAAGTAGTGTCGGAGCTTCCGGGATGCCATGAACACCGCATACGCTATCTTTTGATAGTGCGGGTAACGGGACTTGCAGGGGTTAAAACAGTGGATACGTAGTACACTGGTTTTTGAAGAGGGAATTTATGCCCTTCTGTCTCTCGTTCTACGACGAGAACCGCGCTTACTACTTGATGTGTTGCCGTGATGTATAACAACATAGGTTCGCCCAGGTTGGGCGCAGCCAGGACCGGATTCGTTGCCAATATGGCCTTTATTTCTTCGAGTCCGACAGTGGAAGCATCCGTCCACTCGAAGTGTTCGGTGTGCCTGAGGAGGCGATAGAGGGGCAATGCCTTTTATTCTAGGCGGGAGATAAAGCGGCTGAGAGCCGCCACGCATCCAGTCAATTTCTGGATCTGTTTGAGGTTTTTTGGAATATCCAGCTGTGATAGGGCTCGGATTTTGGCCGGATTTGCTTCAATTCCTCTACCGGATACAATGAAGCCCAAGAGCTTTCCGGCTGGTACGCCGAAAACACATTTTTCTGGGTTGAGCTTGATGTCATATGCTCGGAGGTTGTCGAGTGTGACCCTCAAGTCGTCTACTAGAGTTTCGACGTGTTTGGTTTTGACGACTACGTCGTCTACGTATGCCTCTACTGTTTTGCCGATCTGGGTAGCCAGACATGTCTGAATCATGCGCTGATATGTTGCGCCGGCATTTTTAAGTCCGAAGGGCATCATGTTGTAGAAGAATGGTCCATATGGAGTAATGAACGCCGTTGCGGCTTGATCCGCTTCTGCCATCTTGATTTGGTGATAGCCAGAGTATGCGTCCAGGAAGCAAAATGAATCGTGCCCTGCAGTGGCATCGATGATTTGGTCGATGCGGGGGAGGGGGAAGGGATCCTTTGGGCAGGCTTTATTTAGGTCTTTTAAATCGACGCATAGGCGCCAGGATCTGTCCTTCTTTGGTACCATTACCAGGTTTGCTAGCCAATCCGGATGTTTGATATCTCTGATGAATCCGGCTTCCAATAGTTTGGCTTGTTCTTCTCCCATTGCCTGTCTTTTGGGTTCGGAAAATCATCGAAGAGCCTGTTTGACTGGCTTGAACCCTTTTAGGATGTTTAGGCTACGCTCTGCCAGCCTGCGAGGGATTCCTGGCATATCTGAAGGATGCCAGGCGAAAATGTCCCAATTTTCCCGAAGGAATTCTCGCAGCGCGGCGTCTACATCAGGGTTCAACTATGCCCTGATGGAGGCCGTCTTTGTCGGGTCCGTTGGGTGGACCTGGAATTTTATAATTTCGTCCACTGGTTTAAAGGAGGTGGACTTGGATCTCTTATCGAGTATCACGTCGTCTCTATGCACCGTAGCGCGCAGCGCGGTGAGTTCCTCTGCCGCTAGGGCTTCGGATAGTGCCTCCAGGGCTAATGCGGCTGTTTTGTTTTCGGTGCGGAGTGCTATGTCCGGATCACTAACGAGAGTGATTATCCCGCCGGGCCCAGGCATTTTGAGCTTCATGTATCCGTAATGGGGTACGGCTTGGAAAATTGTGAACGCCTCTCGTCCTAATATAGCGTGGTATCCGCTGCTGAGCGGGGCCACTTGGAACGTGATTTCTTCGGACCTGTAATTGTCCGGCGAGCTGAACACCACATCGAGTGTGATTTTTCCGGTGCAGCGTGCTTCCCGGCTAGGGATTATTCCTCAGAAGGTTGTGCTGCTTCGCTCAATGCGGCTCCAGTCTATTTCCATTTTTTGAAGAGTTTCCTCGTAAATGAGGTTCAATCCGCTGCCGCCATCCATGAGTACCTTGGTAAGTCGAAAGCCGTCCACTATTGGACTGAGGACCAATGCGGCTGGTGCTCGGGCTGTTCGGAATTTAGGTTCATCGCTGGCGTTGAAGGTGATGGCCGCGTCGCTCCAAGGATTTGTTGTTGCTACTTGGTAGACTTCGGCAAGGCTGTGGATCGTTCGTTTCTGCATATTGTTTGATGCGAAAGTCTCGAAGACTGTTGATACCGTACCGGTATTGTTGGTGTGGTTTCGCGGGGCTAGAAGCTCCTCGCCACTTTTGGCCACCTTCCGTAATATCCAACATGACGAAGGCTATGTGTTGGGGTGGCGCCCTTGGTACTGTGAATTGTACAGGGTTTGCTGAGCCATCCCTCCAGTACGGTTCCGTTCCCTTTAAGGGGCTTCTGTTTTTTGGTTCTTGTACTTGGTGCCTGAGTGTAATGCACCCTTTTGTTGCGGACTGGGGCTATGTTCGGGGCCGGATTATCCCAAAACCTATCTTCGGTTTTCCAGAAACTTTCTGTGGCACAATACTTTCGCACTATGGATGCCAAGTCGGCGAAACGTGTGATTTCACGATGGCTGACGGCGTTCAAGATTCCACTGTCCGTGCAATTGTTGCAAAAGATCGAGATTGCGTTTTCCTCTCGGCAGTCCTTTATCCGGTCCATGACCAGGAGGAATCTGGCCCAATAATGATGTACTGTTTCGGCTGGCTCTTGCCAGATTAGAGATAGATCGCATATATCTGGACGGGCGGGCCTAATTGAGTCCGGGACCCTGCCCATCTCGAGGCTCAAGGGCCGAGAAGTTTCCGAATTTGGAAGCTTGGGAAGTGGAATGTTGTCCAACGAGTCCGGTCCGATGCCTGACTTTATGTTCAGTGCTTGATCGGAATCCGCTCCTCCGCGGGAATCCGGCATGGAGGGTTCAGTAGCCCGGACACGACTAGTTTTCAATATGGGAGAAGGATCGTTGCGATGTTCCTCTACCACCGTGACGTGGTGGGTAACCTGGGGAGAGTTAATCTCTCTCAGATCGGTTTTATGCCTGATCCAATTGTAGTCTGTAGCGACTCCCAGGGCGGCGATCCGATCCAAGAGTTCGTTTACTGACGAGAGCTCTGCTGGATCTAACTGCTCGGCGAATTCCGAGTTGACGTGAAGATTGCTCTCAATGACACGAGAGGTCATCGTTGAAGCGGTGGCCGGACAGGCGGTCATAAGAAAACCTCCTAGCCGGATAGTTTGGCCGGCGGCCAAGGCTCCATTAGCGAAGATGCCGTCCTTGAAGACATGAAGAGGCATCCTTCCTATCGGTGACGGCACAGAGGAACTCTCAATGAAAGCACCAATGTCAGTGTCAAAACCGGCGGATCTCGGGTAGGGGGTCCCGAACTGTGCGTCTAGGCGGATGGTAACAGGAGACAAGGGACACGATGTTTTACCCAGGTTCGGGCCCTCTTGATGGAGGTAAAACCCTACGTCCTGCTTGATTGATATTGATATTGTGGATGTTTACAAGAGTGGATCTACCACGAGATCAAGGAGGCTAAACCCTAGAAGCTAGCCTATGGTATGATTGTAATGGTTGTTGTTGTCCTACGGACTAGAGCCATCCGGTTTATATAGACACTGGAGAGGGCTAGGGTTACATAGAGTCGGTTACAATGGTAGGAGATCTATGTATCCGTATCGCCAAGCTTGCCTTCCACGCCAAGGAAAGTCCCATCCGGACACGGGACGAAGTCTTCAATCTTGTATCTTCATAGTCTTGGAGTCCGGCCGATGATGATAGTCCGGTCGATGATGATAGTCCGGCCGATGATAGTTCGGCCGATGATATTAGTCCGGCTATCCGGACACCCCCTAATCCGGGACTCCCTCAGGCACCCTCGAGCCAAGTGACGTTGGGTATTCTGCCCACCATGGCGCCTCCGCACTCCGCTTGACTCCCCTTCACAACCTTTGGCTTGACATTGAAGGTCTTGAGCCACAAGCCAGAGTGGGGCTGGATGCAGAGGAAGGCCTCGCATAGGACGATAAACGCCGAGATGTTGAGGATAAAATTCGGGGCCAGATCATGGAAATCCAGGCCGTAGTAGAACATGAGCCCCCGGACAAAGGGGTGAAGTGTGAAGCCCAGTCCGCGGAGGAAATGGATAAGGAATACTACCCTCTCAAGGGCCCTGGGGGTGGGGATGGTCTGCCCCTCATCGGGGAGCCGGTGCGCGATGTCGCTGGACAGATATCCAGTGCCGCGCAACTTCTTGATGTGCCCCTCCGTAACGGAGGAGGCCATCCACTTGCCTCCCGCTTCGGACATAGTTGGAGGAGGTTGAGGTGAGATGTGTGAACTTGGGCGCTGGAGCTCGAGTGCGCGGAGATGGATAAGCAAAGGAGGAAGAAGGCGTAGGTAAAAAGGTGGATCCTTATCCCCTTATATATGGGCGGACAAAAATATGCGTCCCCACCGGCCTGGTAAAACTCGCTTTTCTCCCAAGCTCCGCAATCAATGGCGCGGTTGGGTTACCCACGTCCGTATTGATGAGAATCCCGGAATAAGGGGAACACGATCTCTGCTTCGACAAGATGTGCCAAGGAAACCGCTTCACTAAACGCGCTGAGGCGGTATAATAAAAACGATTCAAGTAAATGCTTGGTTGTGGTGTGACGTCACGCCACGAAATACGTCAGCAGATTGAACTTGTGTAAATATTATTCTCTCTATGGTGGAATGTGGAATTTATCTTGCAGAGCCGGACACTATCCTGGTGTTCACAATCTTCTAGAAACTATTCGGAGAAGGAACCCGCCTTGCAATGCCGAAGACAATATGCGCGCCGGACTCGTCGTCATTGAAGCCTGGTTCAGGGGCTACTGAGGGAGTCCTGGACTAGGGGGTGTCCGGATAGCCGAACTATCATCATCGGCCGGACTCCAAGAATATGAAGATACAAGATTGAAGACTTCGTCCCGTGTCCGGATGGGACTTTCCTTGGCATGGAAGGCAAGCTTGGCGATACGGATATGTAGATCTCCTACCATTGTAACCGACTCTGTGTAACCCTAGCCCCCTCCGGTGTCTATATAAACCGGATGGTTTTAGTCCGTAGGACACAACAACAATAACAACAATCATACCATAGGCTAGCTTCTAGGGTTTAGCCTCCTTGATCTCGTGGTAGATCTACTCTTGTAATACCCACATCATCAATATCAATCAAGCAGGACGTAGGGTTTTACCTCCATCAAGAGGGCCCGAACCTGGGTAAAATATCGTGTCCCTTGTCTCCTGTTACCATCCGCCTAGACGCGCAGTTCGGGACCCCCTACCCGAGATCCACTGGTTTTGACACCGACAACGCCCTATATAGATGGAAGGAGGGAGTATGAATCCATGTTATGTCCAATTAAATTTTTTCGCTTGCTGTATAATGCATGTAACGACCTACTCATACCAACATTTTAGTGCATTCCAAATGTCTATACTACTGCTGCAATTCGAACCAAATTTGAATTCGTTTCTCTATTTCAATAAGAATCTACAATCATGATTGTTGCCAAATTCAACCATCATTCGTGTATTACCTTAATAACACACCACATGATTACTATAGAGATAGATATGAACTATGTGTACTACATGAACTCGAATTCTATTTTTTGAATACACTTGATGTTGATTCCAAATAATAGTACATTTGATGTACTAACTATATATTCATAATCTAAACCATGTTCCATATGTACACCGTGTTTATCACACAAAGTATAGTGCCTTGCCCCCTAAATTATGACAAGTATTTAGACATGAGTTGCAAAAGCCACACATTAGCCAAAATTATAATCAATGTTCTACATTATGATATCTTCTTCAAGTATCCGTATCCACTTTTTTATAATGAATTATGATCTTTGTTCGTCTTTTACACCTTCACGATCCTCTTCTATTTGTAGCTAGCTAGCGCTAACTTTCTATCGTGCATGCACACGCCCGCCCCCCTCTCACCCACACTTAGCATCCCCTCCATTGCACACGTTCATTATTTCTCTTTAGGTCGTCCACCCGGGTGTGTGTAGGGCCCCGACTCCTTCTTTCCGGCACACACCGGTCGATATACCTTTCTAGCCAAGTGTGCCTACAACAAACACATATATACTTCCCCTCTTCTCTTCTCACCGTCCATGCCCCCTATGTCCAATACGGTTCCACGCAGGTGCACACTCCCGCCCCTCTTTTCATTGATCACATACACGCACACTCCTCCCCCCTCGACATGGTAGGCCTCTCGCACCACCTCCTAGACGCACCCTCTCCCCCTGTCTATCTCTCCGGACCTTATTTGCTTCTAACACATGCAGGCGTGTACATGAACTGATCTCCCTACATATAGCCAGGTCGACTATAATTCGTTTTCACCAAGCACCGATACACTTACCTCGCTAGTCATGTCTCTCCCTTTCTCGGACACATGACGGTTGATCTTCCTATGTAGTTACATATGCTTACCACAACCATATCTTCTCCCCTTACCATCCTTGAATACCTCCCGACCTGTCTCTCACACACACATGGATAGACAGACAGACATCCCCCGCCCTCTCTTATTGATATTACACTCATACCCTCCGTTTGTCTAGCAGGCCTCTCCCACCATTTGTGAGACGCCACTCCACCACCAACCCTCCGACGCTCTACCTTTGTTTTTTTCCCAACCTTATTCCTCTGCTACACATATCCATGGATGTCGATCGATCTCCCTCAATATATAGCTAGGTCTCTCTCCTTCCCCACACATATACTCGATCGGTCTCTAACCCCTCCCCCCCCCCCACACTCACACCGATAGCTAAACGTTGT
>NC_041383.1:20989773-21037711 GCF_002162155.2 Triticum dicoccoides
AACGTTGTAGGTAGGTATCCATGCCACGGAGAAAAACTACACCTCTGCCCTCTCAAATTCCAGTAGGCCAGCCGCCCTGTATCTTTGACGTGGGCAAACACAAATTCGATGGCACTCTTTATCGATCTCGCAGCCACATACTTCATCCCTATTTTCAGTTCTATCGATATCTCACATTCATGACTCCGTTTCACACACATTGCATATGTTACGTTTTTCTGTTTGAGAAATCATCAGCACATTGCCTCCGTTTTGCACAAACCATCTCTCTCACACCCACCCACGCATGTACCTGCACCTAAAGAAGAAGTGCACGCAGGACGCACGTACTCACATCTCGTTCTCGGCCACACCCGCGCGGGTACACGGTGGAGTTCATTTATGTACGAAAAGGCAGCCCACGTGATAATTTGATGCATGTAGCTGTTGTTTACTCGAAGGAGGGTCGGGTACCACGCCTGGACGGAACAAAGTTTGACTTGACGCATTAGCATTAAATAAAGTTATATATTCCTCAATGGCACGTACAGAATATAAAACGATTGCCGTGGGGAAAACGGAAAAATGGGTTTGTCTCTCGTCGCACCATCTCACACAAGGCAATCGTGGCCTCTCTCTCTCAGAGTTGGTCACTCATCTCCCCGTTCGACGGTGTTGAGGCAGCACGCCCCGATCTGCGGTACCCGCCGTTCTCTCTGACCAAGCCCGGCGCGGTAGGGCCTTCGCCACTTGCTCGCTGCCGCAGTATGGGCAGATCCCGGCCGCCGGCGCCCTCCTAGTAACATCCCGATGACCCTCAGGTACAGCTTCCTACGGCCTTGCTCCACTGCCCATCTTCCCACGTTGCTGCATGTGGATCTTCTTTAGTTGTTTGCTTAAATCGTATCTTGGTCGGCGTACTTTCCATCTTGCAATCTCGTCCTCAAACCATTTTCGATAAACCACCATGTGCTATCTTTCCCTTATTACATGGAACATGCTTCTTTTTTGTCGGCGTATGTGTCTTCAACTCGTGTTATGGGGCAGTAATTGTTTCCTTTCGACATCCTTTTGTAAACAAGGCTATCCATTTTCACCTCGTTTCTATTGCGACCTTTTGGTGAACTGCACAAATCACTTTTTTGTAAAGAGTGTTTTGTGCAGTTCCGCCAAAATGTCACACGGGCAACGTATTTACATTTCTGTGGGACTGCAGAAAGGGAGATTGGTTTTGCTATCCTCCTCATCCAACTCTATGCCTAATCTTCTCCAACAAGAAGTTAGTCCTAAAGAGAGATCGTAGAGGTGATCGGCTTCTATTTATGTGTGTTATGTTTCATCATCTAGTTCCACTATTATTGTAATCACACTGACTGGATATCTTTTCAAACAGGGATGGTCCGCTCGATTTTAGCGGAGCTGCACAAAATGATCGGATTGTGGTGTCCTTCATACACCTCTTTTTTGGCTATGGAGCTGGGTGAAACTAGCTGCCAAGTAATGAACACTGTGCCAAGGAAATGGAGCCATGCCTACGAACAACATCGATCAATTATATTTTTTCTTTATTTGTACACCTTCTCACAACTTTGTTTTCAGTTGTGATGTGAATATTGGCGCTGATCTGTGAACCATTGAGATGCATTAGCCATGGTAGCCATTGTAGTTTCATTTGTATTTGATGGAATGTTGTAACGAGATAATCTCGAGGCAAGACGCATGAATCCTAAGTTGAAACCTTTTTTTTTCTCCCGGAACCAAAGTTTAAACCTTCATAGTATCACAGTACAATTTCATTAAAATTATGCGTACATATAAACAAATCCTGAAGGATTGATAGCAATGCCAGAAACAATTCAACTTCGTTTTGCCGACATGTTGGACATCCTTCATCCGGCTCCAGCTGCCATGCAGCAATATTGAGTGCACAACACAACTTTCGGGAAAGATTCACCCCGGTCATTGCACCGCAGTAGTAATTGTCGGTGTCAAAACCGGTGGATCTCGGGTAGGGGGTCCCGATCTGTGCGTCTTAGGCTGATGGTAACAGGAAGCAAGGGACACAATGTTTACCCAGGTTCGGGCCCTACTTCCTGCTTGATTAATTTTGAAGATATGAGTAGTACAAGAGTAGATCTACCACGAGATCGTAGAGGCTAAACCCTAGGAGCTAGCCTATGATGGTATGATTGTAATTGTGATCGGCCTTCTAAGGACCAACCTCTCCGGTTTATATAGACACCGGAGAGGGCTAGGGTTTACATGGAGTCGGTTACAAGGAAGGAAATATAATATCTGGATCGCCAAGCTTGTCTTCCACGCAAAGGAGAGTCCCATCCGGACACGGGCCGGAGTCTTGAGTATTGTATCTCCACGCTTCAATAGTCCGGACAATGTATACAGTCCGGCTATCCGGATACCCCCTAATCCAGGACTCCCTAAGTAGCCCCTGAACCAGGCTTCAATGACGATGAGTCCGACGTGCAGTCTTGTCTTCGGCATTGCAAGGCGGGTTCCTCCTTCCGAATACTCCAAGGTTATTATCGAACACGTAGACCGTGTCCGGATCTGCAAAATGATCTTCACATACCACCGTAGAGAGAATGATACTTCAGCTGACAACTTTTTAGACGACGTGGTATGTCATTATGGTCAGGTCATTATTCGAACCGTTTTCCTTCGACCAGCCACATCGCAGATTGCGAGGCAGTTTCCTTGACACGTTTTGTCAAAGCAGAGATCGTGTCCCCTTATTATAGGATTCTCGTCAATACGGGTATGGGTAATCCAACCGCACCGCTAATCACGGCGAGTGGGAGGTGAGCGGGTTCCATGAGGCAAGTGGGGAGGCGCAAAAAGCTTTTACCATCTCTATAAAGAGACAAGGTCTCTTCCTCTTTACCCATGCCTTCTCCTTCCGCTAGCTCATTCCCCTCTGTTCGAGCCCTAACGCCCAAGCACTCTTCTTTCCCATCGAAGAGAGGTTTTCCGAAGATGTCTGGATCCAGAGCAGGAGGCAAATGGATGGCCTCTACCGACATGGAGAAGGATATTAAGAAGCTCCGGGAAGCCGGGTATCTGGCCAAGAAAATTGGCCACCGTCTCCCACCGGCGGGACAACTTGTCCCTACTCCGGAGCCTTACGAGAGAGTCATGTTCCTTCCCATTTTGTCCACGAGCTCGGGTTTCCCCTTCACCCCTTCGTTCGCGGAGTCATGTATTACTATGGGATTGAATTTCATGATCTTTCCCCTAACACTTTCCTCAATATCTCGACGTTCATCGTCGTGTGCGAGGCCTTTCTCCGGATTACGCCTCACTTCGGCCTATAGATGAAGATTTTCAATGTGAAGCCCAAGGTGGTGAGCGGCGAACACGCCGAGTGCAGCGGTACCATGGTGAGCAAGATGCCCAAGGTCATTTGGCCAAAGGGCGCCTTCAACGACTCCGTCAAGGAGTGGCAGCAGTAGTGGTTCTATATCACAGAACCACATGGCAAAAAGTGGGCTGCAGCTCCTGAATTCAGATCCGGAGCCCCACTGCGGCTCACGTCCTAGCCCAAGAAGGGCCCGAACTGGTCCTCATCCGATGAGCTGTCACTGCTCCAGACGCGCGTTCAGAGCATGGTTGACAAGGACGTCAAACTCGTCGACATTGTCCAGGTGATGCTAGTACGCCTGGTTCTCCCTTGCCAGTGCCGAGCCTGCACTTTGTGGGAGTTTGACCCAACCGATCATCAAACCCTTCGGGATCTCTACGATTCCTCCCACAAGGATATCTGGAAGGTGCTCTTTAAGTCCGGCAAATCGTGGCCGGGCCCCGCAGAGGACCGCGGGTACCAATTATCCCATTCTGCAAGCCCGTTAAGTTACAACCACACTCTGTCCCTCCATGCTTTAGTTGGCAAGTCACGAGGGAGACATTTTAATCGTGTTTCGTGACTTCAGGGATGGATAAAGAAGGTGGAGCGGATGCATTGTCCGGCTCGGCTGCCGGAGGAACCGGCCGGACCTCTTTTGACGAAGATGTTGGTCCCCGCGCCTTATGAGGCGCCGAAAAAGGAGGCCTCCAAGAAGGTCAAGAAGACCCGGAGCGGCCTCTGTTGCCGTGAGGCTTCAGACGCAAAATCCGAAGACTCCAATGACGCTCCTTCTTCCGAAGACGAAGAGGATGAAGCAGAGGAGGACGAGCCTCACTCTGAAGGTGGGAAGAAGCGGGCGGCTTCCCCGTCCCTGGAGGCCGAATCGCCCAAAAGGGGGAAAGGTTGCCACCCAGAGGCATCCACCACGGCTGCCGATAACAGCCCGGAATGGAATCCCAGGGCCCAGCCCCTGGAAAAATCGTAAGTGACCGAAATCCGAATGCGCATATGCGTCTATGGCCATCTGGGTACAGTAGTTTTAATTGTCGCAATATCTTGTACAGCCCGGCGAGATCTTCTGTCGAATCGTCCTCGTCGAAGGATTCGCTAAGCTTGGACGCTGTGGCGAGTGAGACGCCTCCGGAGGCTCCTTCCCCGAAGCCCAGGTGCGACACCGAGGTATCATCTCAAAGTGTCCCGGAGCGGGGGGGGGGGGCATGTCCCTGGGGCCGGACACATGGGAGCAGCGGCCCCACGGCATGTTGACGATGGGGGCGATCTCGAGTTCGGCCCTCAGCTGGATAAGGTCCTGGATACCTCTAAGGCTCCGGGATCGGGCAAGCGGCCACATTCGACGAAGGGAGACTTGCCTACTCTGCCAGTAACCTCTGTCCATGCGGAGCTGCTAGGCGGTCTATCGACGGTGTTGAAGAACGCGTCTATCGTTGAGGAACATCGGACCCTCATGGGTACGGTGGTTGGAAAGATTCAGTCTGCCGAAAGCAGGCTGAATGAGTCCTATCTTGGCCTTATAAAGGCTTTTGAGGTATGGCTTCTAAGGAACCTTTGAAGAATCATCATGATATGAGTAGTAGCCCCTGATACACTGTCCGACGAAAGAGAGAGAGCCAGACAGGGGATCAAACCCTCTTTTGTAGTGGGAACCTTTGTTGATGATGTATACCCCTTTGTTTGAAAACAGGCGTCTGTGGAGAAGACGGCCGCTCATGATGCGGAAGTGTCCGCACTGAAGCAGAGCCTGGAATGGGTCGAGGAAGAACTTGGCCTTGTGAAGAAGCAATTAGAGGAGAAGCAAGGTATGTTTAAACATTGTCTTGCGTTAGGCACGAATGAATAATTGTGCCTATTGAAAAGTATTTGTGTTGTACACCCTAGGAGCAAGTGCCGAATATGAGGCACTGAAGAAGGCTGTGGCTGATGCCAACGAGAAGGCTGCCGCCGAACAGGCGCTTCGTGAAAAACATGAGGCCAGGGTCATCACAGCTGAACGGGAGCTCCAGGAGGCTGTGATGAAAAGCGAGAGCTTGGAGCAGAGTCTAGTAGGGAAAGAATCCGAACTTGCCCAAGCTCTCCAAGCCGCGGAGGATGCTCGGGAAGAAGCCCGAGGTGCTGTACGGGACAATCAGGAGGCCCGGAAAGTTGCGGCTGGTAAGGCCTGTTGTATTCGTGGTCGTTATTACATGATAGTAGGAAGAACTCTAAGTGACAAGCTGACTTCTTAATTTTATAGGGGTGTTTGTGGATCTGCCTCGCAGCATATCAGCCGCCGCCCAATTCTACCATACGGAGGAGAGGAAGTCTGTGGAGAGGAGCTTCTGGTCACAGTATTTGGCGCCAAACTATCCGGTGCCTTTTATCGATCAGCCGAAACAACTGGTCGAACTGCACCAGGCGGCCGAACTAGCCATGAAGGACTTGGTTGTCCGGCTGTGGCCTGCGGAGCCAATTCCAAGCAGTTACTTCGGACTCGTGAAGCGGGTTGTGGGCGCCTGTCCTTGGCTTGATGCTATCAAGCGACCAGTCTGTATAGAAGGTGCGCGCATGGCATTCGCTCGTGCAAAAGTGCATTGGGGGAAGCTTGACACGGAGAAGCTGATGACTGAGGGGCCACCGAAGGGTAAGGAGCACTGCAAGCCCGAATTGTACTATGAGGGTGTACTGAAGGGGGCCCGCCTTGTGGCGGATAAGTGTACCAAAGACATTATATTTCCCTGAGGGCATTCATGCCGATATTTGTAATATGGGATAATGGAACTTTTATTATAGATTGCCTGTTTTCTTTGAACATATGTTCTTCCTATGCGGCTATTTATTGTATGTAAATCCTGAGAGTTGGCCAGTCGTCGGCTTCTGTCCCCACATAGAAAATACGGGGGTGTTCGGGATATATCTGAACACTCTTTATCCCACGGTTGGGTCCTTTTAAGGAGGTGTTTCTCACCACGAACCAGGCAATCGGACTATAGGGCTTTACTACTCTCACTTAGCCATAGGAATTCGAGTATGGTCGGTGCAGCCCCTAGTGTTCGGAAGGCCGAACTAGGGGTTCTATTGGCGCCTGATCGGAAGACCGATCCATCGCAATCTGCATTTATAGTGGCGTTATGCGGAATAAATCTTTAAGGATTTTGCAACCTCTCAAACAGCTGACCAGCTCTCGCTGCATCATGACAGTCAGTTTTCGGCTTTCTCTACTGAGGTGCTCGTCCGGCAGAACCGAGACACAATTGCAGTAGTTCTCCCAGCGCTACCTTAGCCGATGGAACGAAACGTAAGGTACCAAAACATGGGAGCCGGGCAAACCCAACCAATGACCCAAGACATGATTCGGAGCTGATGCATATAGTGCTATAAGTTTGGGGTGTCGAGCGACCGAGAAGGTGGTCGGACTTTATTGCCGTATTATGAAGCCCCTGGCATAATCGGGCGTAACACGAAGCGTGGCTGTCATTTTTTGGCAAAAGGCATCGATGATAAGGGACGGCCGATACGTGTTATTTAAGTCTACGCATTGTAGCAGGATAATATGGCTATGCATATGAGTGCGATTTATGATTATGAAAAGAGATGGTTTTTGGCGGAACCTGTGATGGCCGGACTGTAGGGGGCTGTGAGTGGACCGAAAGTGTATCCGAACTGCCTTCTACCTGCATAGTCCTGTCCTTGTGTGTCCAGGCCGATTCCACGCTGCCAGTACTGTTCTGCATCAAAGTTAGTTTGTGAAAGAAAATGCTTGGAGGCAGCCAGACGCCCTCTTGTGGTTGGTCTAAGGGTTCCTGATCGGATCCTGGTGACCCCAACCGCTATACCGTGAAGCAGCGCGGACTCCTCAGTTGGTGTTCGGATAGTTGGCTGTCATATCAGAATTTTGATAGGCGTGCACGACTTGCTACTCCGGCAGCTGTATGATTTCCGCTCTAGGGGCGGGGTTCGGCCTTGCACGTAGGCGTGAATATATCACCGGTGTTGGCCTAATGATTTACCACATGGAATCTAGTCAATGTGGTTCATCTTGTTAGCATGCGGTGGGTTACCGTATGGGGGGAATGCGCTGATGGCGTGGTATTTTTTGGTTCTCTGAAAACAACCGTTGGAGCGGTGGGCCAATGAACTTGGCGTTTGCACCTGACATCTTGTAGAAGGTGTTATTTTTGGTTTCATACCCGCGGGGGCTTTATGTGTAATGGAGCCCCCGGACTACTAGGTCTAGGGGTACGTCAATTGAATTGCTGTGGTTGGTGTGATAGGGGGCGATCGGCCGTACTGTTGTGCTCTGGGGGGGGGGGTTGGTGTCTCTTGACTAGACGCCTTCCTTCATTATATTCGGCACACGACTGATTGTTTTGTTTTGAGGATCCGACATTCCCTATTGGTATGCTTTGCCGCCCTTCTAGGAGTACCGTGTATTTCACATGGTTGATCAAGTATGTGGCTCGGGCCGGATAGGCTTGAGCTGCTTTTTGTCCGTTGACCGGACTGGGAGTTACTGCGTTTGGCACCTGCTTCCTTGACTTGATGTTTATGACCGCTGCGCCAAGGCTTTAGGATGCCTCGTCGTTTATCCTTCTTACTGCCTTGGACCGTAGTGAAGTGTGGACGTTGGGGTGTGTGCCTTGGGTTATCCTGCTCAGGTTGAGGTGGCCAGTTGTGCCGTGCGTACCCTTTGTCGGGGCGGTCGAGTCCGTATTTTCAGTGGCCAGGATCTTGGTCCACCTATCCACGAGCAAATCTTGTTCAGCCTTAAGCTGTTCTTGCTTCCTTTGCAGGCCCTTTGCCGTGAGCATGAGTTGTCGCTTGAAGCAAACTTGTTCCACTGGATATTCAGGCACACAGAATTCGTCATTGCCGAGGCTTACCTCGTCTTCGGAGGGGGGTGTATAGTTGTCTCTCCCCGAGTATCTCATCGTGGCTGGTCCGGCCTACTTGAAGGTAGGCTGATCTGGGTTGTACTCCTCTTCGGCACCATCCGGATTGCTTTCATCTCCGGGGCCGGTATTGCTGTGGTGGAGCTTGGATTGGCGCCGACGGCGCCCATGCTTTGCTTTTCTCCCTGAGGGGTTATCCTCCGTTGCCTCGTCGCCGTTGGTTTCCTCCGGAGTGTCCACCATATATATATCGAATGAAGAGGCGGTTGTCTGCCGCCCTATGAGCGGTGGCTCCTGTACTTCTCCTGCCTCGTCGTCCATACCATTGATGTCTTCGGAGTTGTAGTGAAGCACATCGATTAAATCATCGACCGTGGCAATGAGGGAGTTCCGGACTAGGGGGTGTCCGGATAGCCGAACTATCATGATCGGCCGGACTCCAAGACTATGAATATACAAGATTGAAGACTTCGTCCCGTGTCCGGATGGGACTTTCCTTGGCGTGGAAGGCAAGCTTGGCGATACGGATATGTAGATCTCCTACCATTGTAACCGACTCTGTGTAACCCTAGCCCTCTCCGGTGTCTACATAAACCGGATGGCTTTAGTCCATAGGACGAAAAACAATCATACCATAGGCTAGCTTCTAGGGTTTAGCCTCCTTGATCTCGTGGTAGATCCACTCTTGTAACACAAATCATTAATATTAATCGAGCAGGACGTATGGTTTTACCTCCATCAAGAGGGCCCAAACCTGGGTAAAACATCGTGTCCCTTGTCTCCTATTACCATCCACCTAGACGCACAGTTCGGGACCCCCTACCCGAGATCCGCCGGTTTTGACACCGACATTAGTGCTTTCATTGAGAGTTCCTCTGTGCCATCACCGATAGGCTCGATGGCTTCTTCGATCATCATCAACGACGCAGTCCAGGGTGAGACCTTCCTCCCCGGATAGATCTTCGTATTCGGCGGCTTCGCACTGCGGGCCAATTCGCTTGGCCAACTGGAGCAGATCGAAAGCTACGCCCCTGGCCATCAGGTCAGATTTGGAAGTTTGAACTTCACGGCTGACGTCCGTGGGGAATTGATCCTCGATGGATTCGAGCCATCGCCGAGCGTGCCGCACTGTCACGGCGAGCATGATTTAGCTCTGCAGCTGGACAGTACCCTGGAGGCCGCACTCGAACCCGCTCCGATCTTCAATTCGGAGCCGGCTGCGCAGATCGAGGACAGATGGCTAGACACCGCCTCGTGTACTGCAACCTCTACGGTGATAGAGCCGAACACTGACCTTGTCCCTCATGAAGCTCGTGACTCCGACGTGCCGGACTCCTTGCCGGACTCCGAACCTCCCGCGCCCCCTTCGATCGAATCCGATTGGGCGCCGATCATGGAGTTCACCGCAGCGGACATCTTTCAACACTCACCTTTTGGCGACATCTTGAGTTCGCTAAAGTATCTCTCGTTATCAGGAGAGCCCTGGTCGGACTGCGGCCAGGACGGTTGGGATGCGGACAACGAAGAAATTCAAAGCCCACCCACCACCCACTTGGTAGCCACTGTCGATGATCTAACCGACATGCTAGATTACGACTCCGAAGACATCGACGGTATGGACGACGATGCCGGAGACGACCAAGAACCAGCGCCCACTGGGCACTGGAAAGCCACCCCAAGTCACGACGTATACATGGTGGATACACCAAAAGGAAGCGATAATGAGGAAAAACGGGACGTGGCGAAGGACAACTCCCCCAACAAACAACCAAAACGGCGACGCAAGCGCCGCCCGAAGACCGGCCTCGATAAAAATGGCACCCATACGGACCCGGCCCTAGAGCAGGGCGAAGCAGTGGACGACGCACATGCCACCAAGCAGCCATCCGAACATGATGAACTGGGCAAGCAACCCATCCCCGGCAAAGACGATCTCACATCACCAGAGCATATGAACCTTCATAAAAGGCTCGTCGCCGCTGCAAGAAGTTTGAAGAAGCAAAAACGGAAGCTCAAAACAGCAGAGGACGCACTCAGAATGAGATGGAGCAAAGTACTCAACACCGCAGATAAATATGGCGCTAGTCACCAGACAAAGAGCTACCCGAAGCGCAAGTTGTTGCCCAAATTTGACGAGGAGGCCTTAGAGCCCCCGCAGCCAAAAAAGAAAGAAGCCGCCTGGCCGGATAGACGACCAGATGACAGGCCAAGAGCAACAAGGGGAGCCGCACACAAGCCGGCACACGATCAACACAGAGATCCTCAGAAAAAGGATGACCCAGCCAGGTCTATCTATGGGCCAAAAAAGAAGACTCGAGGAAGCAACATAACCCGCCGAGCATTTGAAGACAACGGCACACCCAAATACAGGGGCGCCGCACACCCACTATGTTTCACCGACGAGGTACTGGATCATGGATTTCCAGCGGCATTCAAACCCGTAAACATAGAGGCATATGACGGAACAACAGACCCCGGAGTCTGGATTGAGGATTATATCCTACACATACATATGGCCAGAGGAGACGATCTCCATGCCATAAAATACCTAACCCTCAAGCTTAAAGGGCCAGCTCGGCATTGGCTTAAATGCCTCCCAGAAAATACCATTTGAAGTTGGGAAGAGCTTGAGGATGTGTTTCGAGCAAATTTTCAGGGGACTTATGTCCGGCCTCCGGATGCAGACAATTTAAGTAACATAACTCAACAGCCCGGAGAGTCAGCACGCAAATTCTGGAACATGTTCCTCACTAAAAAGAACCAAATAGTCGACTGTCCGAACGATGAAGCTTTAGCAGCCTTTAAACCAAATAGTCGACTGTCCGGACGCTGGTTGTGTGCGCAGTCCCCAGGATATGATTTTTTACTTCTCTGCTAAATATTTCCCTGC
Source organism: Triticum dicoccoides (assembly GCF_002162155.2). Taxonomy (NCBI): domain Eukaryota; kingdom Viridiplantae; phylum Streptophyta; class Magnoliopsida; order Poales; family Poaceae; genus Triticum; species Triticum dicoccoides. Next base: position 21,000,890 of record NC_041383.1, read on the forward strand.
TCATAAGAAACAAGCTGCCTTGTGGGAAATATATAATTTTGTGCAAATCAAAGAAGAGAGTCTCCCACAAGCTTATGGGAGGCTTCTCCGGTTACTTAATGCTTTGCCTGATCATCCTCTTAAGAAAAATGAAATACTTGATATCTTTTATAATGGACTAACTGATGCTTCCAAGGACTACTTGGATAGTTGTGCTGGTTGTGTTTTCAGGGAAAGAACAGTCGACGAAGCTGAAATATTATTGAATAATATGTTGACTAATGAAAATAATTGGACTCTTCCTGAGCCAATTCCTGAACCAATTGAGCCAATTCCTGAGCCTGTTCCTAAACCCACTCCGAAGAAGAGAGGTGTTTTATTTCTTAGCCCCGAAGATATGCAAGAGGCAAAGAAATCAATGAAATAAAAATGTATTAAAGCTGAAGATGTTAAGAATTTACCTCCTATTGAAGAAATACATGGTCTTAATATACCGCCTGTTGAAGAACCACATTGTCTTGATAACCCTACACAGGTAGTAAAGGTAAATTCTCTCTATAGATATGATAAAGTTGAAATCCCCTCTACTACATTTCATAGCCCATGCTTAGATGAATTTGATGACTTTATGGCTAGACAAGAAAGTTTTAATGCTTATGTTGGTAGAGAGTTAAAGAATAATGCTTTCGAGACAGGACGTGTAAGTAATAATCTGGCTAGAGTTAAAGATGAGTTCACCACGTTAGCAAATATGCTTCTATGGTTGCTACTCAAGCTGAGCAAGTACTTAAAGCTCAAAATGATTTGCTTGAGGAATTAAAAAATAAAAATTAATTTGCTATTAGAGTGGCTACTAGAACTGGTAGAATGACTCAGGAACCTTTGTATCCTGAAGGCCACCCTAAGAGAATCGAGCAAGATTCTCAAAGAAATAATTTAGAGGCACCTAGTTCTTCTAAAAAGAAGAAAAAGAAAAACGATAGAACTTTGCATGCTTCTAGTGAACCCACTGTAGACACACCCGAGAATCCCAATGATATTTCTATTTCTGATGCTGAAACTCAATCAGGTGATGAACATGAACCTAGTGATAATGTTAATGATAATGTTCATGTTGATGCTCAACCTAGCAAAAACAATGATGTAGAGATTGAACCTGCTGTTGATCTTGATAACCCACAATCAAAGAATCAATGTTATGATAAGAGAGATTTTGTTGCTAGGAAGCACGGTAAGGAAAGAGAACCATGGGTTCAGAACTCATGCCCTTTCCTCCTAAACCATCCAAGTCAAAGGATGATGAGGATTTTGAGCGCTTTGCTGAAATGATTAGACCTATTTTCTTACGTATGCGCTTAACTGATATGCTGAAAGTAAATCCTTATGCTAAGTATATGAAGGATATCATTACAAATAAAAGAAAGATACCGGAAGCTGAAATTTCCACCATGCTTGCTAATTACACTTTTAAGGGTGGAATACCAAAGAAACTTGGAGATCCGGGGGTACCAACTATACCATGCTCCATTAAAAGAAATTATGTTAGAACTGCTTTATCTGATCTGGGAGCCGGTGTTAGTGTTATGCCTCTCTCTTTATATCATAGACTTGAATTGAATAAGTTGACACCTACTGAAATATCTTTGCAAATGGCTGATAAATCAACTGCTATACCTGTCGGTATTTGTGAGGATGTGCCTGTTGTTGTTGCAAATGTCACTATCTTAAGAAACTTTGTTATTCTTGATATTCCCGAGGACGATAGTATGTCTATTATCCTTGGTAGACCTTTTTTGAACACTGCAGGGGCTGCTATTGATTGCAACAAAGGCAATGTCACTTTTCATGTTAATGACGATGAGCATACGGTACATGTCGGTGTCAAAACCGGCGGATCTCGGGTAGGGAGTCCCGAACTGTGCGTCTAGGCGGATGGTAACATGAGACAAGGGACACGATGTTTTACCCAGGTTCGGGCCCTCTTGATGGAGGTAAAACCCTACGTCCTGCTTGATTGATATTGATGATGTGGGTATTACAAGAGTAGGTCTACCGCGAGATCAAAGAGGCTAAACCCTAGAAGCTAGCCTATGGTATGATTGTTGTTATGTTCTACGGACTAAAACTATCCGGTTTATATAGACACCAGAGAGGGCTAGGGTTACACAGAGTCGGTTACAATGGTAGGAGATCTACATATCCGTACCACCAAGCTTGCCTTCCACGCCAAGGAAAGTCCCATCCGGACACGGGACGAAGTCTTCAATATTGTATCTTCATAGTCTTGGAGTCCGGCCAATGATGATAGTTCAGCTATCCGGACACCCCCTAATCTGGGACTCCCTCAGTAGCCCCCGAACCAGGCTTCAATGACGACGAGTCCGGCGCGCATATTGTCTTCGGCGTTGCAAGGCGGGTTCTCCTTTAAATTCCATGTGCCTGCTGAATAGTGTCCGGCTTTCTTATAAATGTTGCGCTCCTTGGCTTCCACGTCCAATAATGGCCCTCTTCCACGTGTCGTATGAATGCGAAAAGCTAGGGTATTTTTGCGTTTTACCCCCTAGCCGCGCGAATGAGCTGCCTATAAGAGAGGCGAGGATCTAGATCCAAATCACATCATCCTCCTTCCGCAAGTACTCATCGAAGCGCCTCTGACAAAAATCCATTCCATCATGGATAGTCGACGCGGCTCCTCCTCTCGTGCTCCCAGCCCTCAGCCAGGAGATTGGAGGAGATGTTCAGTTCCGCATAGCGAGCTAGTGACGCTCCAAGCAGAGGGATATCTTCCCCCGGCCTTCATGGTTCCGGTTCGAGCCGGACTGGCCACCTACAAGGGTGGAAAGTAGGTGGAGAGCGTCCCCAATCCCTCCAGAGGAGAGCGGGTATGCTTCATCCCTTATTTAATAAGGGGACTCGGATTTCCCATACATCTGTTTCTCCGGGGGCTCCTGGAGTTCTATGGACTCCACCTTCACCACCTTACCCCTGCATCCATTTTGCACATCGCGGGCTTTGTAGCTCTTTGCGAGCTGTTCTTGGGCATCGAGCCCCATTTTGCGCTATGGAAGAGAATGTTTTTCCTCGTACCCCGTTCTCACGAGGGGTCGATATATCAAGTGGGCGGAGCCGAAATATGGCGCATCACCGGGACCGGATATCTGCCCGGAACCCCGAAGAAGGCGTCCGAAGACTGGCCTTTGGAATGGTTTTATATGGAAGACGCCCCTCTGCCGGATCCAGTTTGGATTGGCCTCCCGGAGTTCAGCAACGCTCCCTTGAAGAAACGCCTGAGTTGGCGCCCACGGAGCCCTCAACGGGAAGACGATGGGAGCGTCCAATATCTGATGGGCCGGATAAGGTTACTGGCCCACTCCGGATTGACCATGATTGGAGTCATGGCCACGTGCATTATGCGAGGGGTGCAACCGCTCCAATATAGGGGCCACCCCATGTGGGATTTCAACGGGGAGGATGATGCCACCCGTGTCATGGCCGCAAGGGCCGGGATCGGCCGCCGATCTGGTGAAGATCTTGTCCGGCTTGTACAAGGGGGAGAAGGAGGACTTCCTCCGCACGAGTCCATTGAATGGATTCTCCATGAATAACCCTTGGAGCTGGGTAAGCGGTTGTTTATCTATCCGATCCATATTCCCAAAGTCAAGTGTCTTACTTTGTGATTTTGACGCAGGAGCTGCGCCGGGACGTGGAGGGCATACAAAGCCTGACTCCACAGCCCGAGGATCCGGGACGATCCCTTGATCCGTCCTCTGAAGAGGATCCGGACATAAAGGTGGAGCTGATTGACGGGGTGTTCCACCAACTTAGCATGGATAATGCTCTAGTCGCCATTACGGCCGACTACCCCGGTTTATCTCCGGCTTCCCAGGTGACTACGACCGGAGTCCTGACACCATTACTTGATCCATGCTCATTTCTGACCACCATATACCAATGGTGCTCCGCAGGAGGCGCCTTTAAGGCGGGAAGCCGAACCCGCGGTGGCTGACCAACAAGGGTCAGTTCGGCCCAGCTGGCGGAAGAGGAGTGCGGCGCGAATCGAAACGTCGCCACAACGGTACAACGCACCGCCGTTTTTAAGGGAGAGATTCCCAGGAGGCATATTAACGCTCATGATTTTTTCAGGAGAAAGAGCGCTCGCCAGACAGTGTCCGGAGAGGTTGCCAATCAAGCCTCCGCCAGCCATGCTCCAGCGCGTGGTCCGGAAGGGGAGGCGAACACAAGGCATGGGCCGGATGCTCCTCCAACGGAGGATGCCGACAGGCTGTCCGCCACCAAATCTGAGGTGGAGAGCGCCATGAATCACAGGCGCCGCCGGACGGTTCTTCGTGACGCATGTTTCTCTCTGGAGGCCCTGAATGCCTTTAATGCGGGAGACGCGCACCTCTGTGCTGCTCGAGATGGTCTAACCAGAGCCACGGAGCAGTATGTGAAAGACATACGGGTGAGAATTTTAATAGTTATATATGCCAGTAGCCCCCGAGACTTAAAATAGTTAGAATAACTGATTTAAGGATCATTTGTTATGCAGGATCTAACGGAGCAGAATACCTGTCTGTCCCAGGAGCTTCAAGAGTGCAAGGCCCAACTTGAGGCCGCGCTAGCCGCCGCAGGGGGAGCCACAGAGACCCCATCTGGTAATACATACTTCGAAAAGATAAGTAGTTTATGAAGTGCGGCGTGTGCGTAAGTCTGACAATAATATTGCAGAGGGTGCCGGACTGGATCCGGACAAGCAACATCTGCTGCGCCAGCTGAAGGCCGGCGAGAAGGTGCTTATGAGGGTGCAGCAGGAGAGGAACAAACTCCAAGATGCCAACACCCAGCTGGGCGAAGAACTAAAAGATGTTCGGGTCCAGCTATCTGACTCCGTAAGGGAGAATCGGCGGCTTCGTCGCGACATTTACAGTAAGTGCTTGAGAAAACTCTTTTGAAAAGAAGAGTTCGGCGAGGAAGTCGATTGACAAAAATGTGTCTGTAGGTGTGCTCACGGGTCGTCCGGCGGAGGAAATGCCTGGTTCCACGGGTGACCTTCTTCCCGAGCTGCTGCAACTGCACGAACGTATTCGGCAGGTGATGAGCGGCGTCGTTCAGGCCTTATGGCCGTCCGTCTCCCTACCCGAGGGTCTTGGAGGGCTTGCTGAGAAGCTTCAGGGAGTACGGCAGCGCTTCTGTCTGTGGAAGATATCGGCCTGCCGTCAAGGCGCCAGAGAGGCCTGGGCCATGGTGAAGACGCGGTACACGAAGGCTGATCCAAACCACATGGCCGAGGTCGGACCTGTGGGGCCCGATGGGAAGGAGATCCCTGTGAGCTTACTGTACGGCCAAGTAGAGTTGGCCGCGAAATATTCCCAACGGGACTGTAAACTAGACAGCCTGTTAGATGGGATTGAAGAGGAGTTCAATCAGACAATTTGACGATGTAATTTTAAAATGACATGTAAAATGCCTTCTAGCCGGATTGTAGATCGTTTGTCTTTGCGGACCTTTTCGCTTCAACCTCGGGACCCAACAGTCCGGAGTGTGTCCGAATACCCTAGCGGTTATATAAGAACCAGGGCATGCATGCAGACCAGGCGTAGGGGTCATTAGTGCTTTGTCAGACAAGTGCCCAACTAGTTATGTTATATTACATGGTTAGTAAGAAACATCTTCCAGGGAGAATAGTTCCGTTAGGGGTTCCTTTCCCTGGGAGGCATGCCCTAAGGTGCATGTCCGTACTGCGAAGAGAGCAGAAAAAGCATCTAGGGGCAGATAAATAAATAAGTAATAAATCATCTTTCAAGTCACCGACCGAATATTCTCTTAAGAACACTAGCTTTCGGCTTCACCCAGTCTGAGGTACACATCCGGCTGACCCGACAGTAACAATCGCAGAGGTGCTCCCTTTACCTCCTAGCCGAACAATCGAGAACGTAGGGGTAAGCACAGGAGCCAGGCAACCCAGCTTGGCCAAAACTTAAGTCATATCTATGCATATAATGGTGAATAAAAGGTACATGCGGAAGTATGACACATGTGTTAGGCATGAAGCCCGTATAAATAAGCTTCTGTTAAAGAAGCCCCCAGGTATAATGAGCGCGAGTAGCACATCAAGTGTGTGCGAACAATGCGCAGATCAGCCCTCAAAGGCTTTTACTGAAAAGGGAGAAGAACGAGGGGAATAGAAGACAGCGAAAATATAAAAGGTGGACGGAGGAAGGAGACGAACTCTGAGTCCGGCGCTAGGCGTAGAATCTTCGGAGACGGGCTGCGTTCCATGGGTTCGGCTCGAGTCGGTTGTCAGATGCGTTACATGGACGGTATGCTCCGCCGGTCAGGACTTGGTCGATGATGAAGGGACCTTCCCATTTGGGCTTAAGTTTGTCCTTTTTCTTGTCCAACAGGCGTAGAACTAGTTCGCCAACATTGTAAGTTTTGGCCTGTACTTCTTTGCTTTGATATCTTCGAGCCTGCTACTGATAGAATGCGGAACAAGCTTTTGCCACATCCCGCTCCTCCTCTAAGGCGTCCAAACAGTCCTGCCGATCCAACTCGACTTCTCTTTCTTCGTACATGCGCATGCGAGGTGAGTCATGAATTATATCGCAGGGCAAAACTGCCTCTGCGCTGTACACCATAAAAAATGGTGTGAATCCAGTAGTGCGGTTCGGCGTGGTCCGCAGCCCCCAGAGTACGGAGTCGAGCTCCTCTACCCAGTGCGTGTTAGATTCCATGAGGGACCGCACTAATCTGGGTTTGATGCCGCTCATGATTAGACCATTTGCTCGTTCGACTTGACCGTTAGTTTGGGGGTGATAGACTGAAGCGTAGTCGAGCCTGATGCCCATATTTTTGCACCAGAGTTTAACCTCGTCGGCCGTGAAATTCGTGCCACTATCAGTGATGATGCTGTGGGGGGCGCCATAACGGTGTACTACCCCAGATATGAAGTCTATCATGGGTCCGGATTCGGCCGTTTTAACTGGCTTGGCATCTATCCATTTGGTGCATTTGTCCACCATGACCAATAGGTATTTTTGCTTGTGGGTTCCCCCTTTAAGGGGTCCAACCATGTCAATCCCCCAGACTGCGAACGGCCAGGTGATGGGTATAGTTTTGAGGGCGGTGGGTGGCATGTGGCTTTGATTAGCAAAGAGCTGGCAACCGACGCATCGTTGGACTAAGTCCTGAGCATCTGCCCGGGCAGTCGGCCAATAAAATCCTGTATGGAAGGCCTTGCCTACAAGGGCCCCGGCTGCGGCGTGGTGCCCGCCGAGTCCGGCGTGAATTTCAGCCAGGAGATTCCGCCCTTCCTCTTCGGAGATGCACCTTTGAAGGACTCCGGTTGTGCTTTTCTTATAAAGTTCTCCCTCATGGACCTTGTAGGCTTTAGATCGCCGAACTATGCAGTGGGCCTCATTTTGGTCTTCGGGAAGTTCCTGCCTAGTTAAGTAGGCTAGGAATGGTTCCGTCCATGGGGCAATTACTGCCATTATTTCGTGGGCTGAGGGTGTTATTTCATTCGCTGAGCCGCCGACTGTGTCAGAATGTTCCGTGTTGGGTGGCGCGGTTGGTTCCGGATTGCTATTTCCGGATTCCTCTTCCCAAAATACAGATGGCTTAAAGAGCCGCTCCAGGAAGATGTTTGGAGGGACGGCGTCGTATTTTGCGCCGATGCGCGCCAACACGTCGACTGCCTGGTTATTATCCCGGGCTACATGGTGGAATTCGAGTCCTTCGAACCGAGCTGACAATTTTAAGACGACGTTACGATAGGCTGCCATTTTTGGATCCTTGGCGTCAAAGTCTCCATTTACTTGGGATATTGCGAGGTTTGAATCCCTGCGCACCTCTAGGCGTTGAATACCCATGGAGATTGCCATCCAGAGACCATGTAGAAGGGCCCCATATTCGGCTGCATTGCTGGAGTCCATGTACATTATCTGAAGTACGTATTGGACTGTGTCTCCGGTTGGGGACGTCAATACGACGCCAGCCCCCAAGCCAGCCAACATTTTTGAGCCGTCGAAATGCATGACCCAATTCGAGTATGCGCCATACTCTTTAGAGAGTTTGGCTTCGGTCCATTCGGCGATGAAGTCAGCCAAAACTTGCGACTTTATAGCTCGCCTTGGTTTGTAGGTTATGTCAAATGGTAACAGCTCAATGGCCCATTTTGCAATCCTGCTCGTCGTGTCGCGGTTGTTTATAATGTCGTTGAGAGGTACTTCGGAGGCCACTGTTATCGAGCACTCTTGAAAGTAGTGTCGCAGCTTCCGGGATGCCATGAACACCGCGTACGCTATCTTTTGATAATGTGGGTACAAGGACTTGCATGGAGTTAAGACAGTGGATACGTAGTACACTGGTTTTTGAAGAGGGAATTTGTGTCCTTCTGTTTCTCGTTCGACGACGAGCGCTGCGCTGACAACTTGATGCATTGCCGTGATATATAATAACATTGGTTCGCCTAGGTTGGGCGCGGCCAGGACCGGATTTGTTGCTAATATGGCCTTTATTTCTTCGAGTCCGGCCGTGGCAGCATCCGTCCACTCGAAGTGTTCGGTGCGCCGGAGGAGGCAGTAGAGAGGCAATGCCTTTTCTCCCAAACGGGAGATGAAGCGGCTTAGAGCTGCCACGCATCCTGTCAGTTTTTGTATTTGTTTGAGATCTTTTGGGATATCCAATTGTGACAGAGCTCGTATCTTGGCTGGATTTGCTTCAATTCCTCTACCAGATACAATGAAGCCCAAGAGCTTTCTGGCTGGTACGCCAAAAACGCATTTTTCCGGGTTGAGCTTAATGTCATATGCTCGGAGGTTGTTGAATGTGAGCCTCAAATCGTCTACTAGAGTTTCAATGTGTTTGGTCTTAATGACCACATCGTCTACGTATGCCTCCACTGTTTTGCCGATCTGGGTAGCCAGACATGTCTGAATCATGCGCTGATATGTTGCGCTGGTGTTTTTGAGTCCGAAGGGTATTGTGTTGAAGCAGAATGGTCCGTATGGAGTAATGAATGCTGTTGCAGCCTGGTCTGCTTCCGCCATCTTGATTTGATGGTATCCGGAGTATGCATCGAGGAAACACAATGAATCATGCCCCACGGTAGCATCGATGATTTGGTCGATGCGGGGAAGGGGGAAAGGATTCTTTGGACATGCCTTATTAAGGTCTTTGAAATCGACACAAATGCGCCAGGATTTGTCCTTTTTTGGTACCATTACCAGGTTCGCTAGCCAGTCCGGATGTTTTATATCTCTAATGAATCCGGCTTCTAATAGTTTGGCTAGCTCCTCTCCCATTGCTTGTCTTTTGGGTTCAGAAAATCGTCGAAGAGCCTGTTTGACTGGCTTGAATCCTTTTAGGATATTTAGGCTGTGCTCTGCCAGCCTGCGTGGGATTCCTGGCATATCTGAAGGGTGCCAGGCGAAAATGTCCCAATTTTCCTGAGGGAATTCTCGTAGTGCGGCTTCTACATCAGGGTTTAATTGTGCCCCAATGGAGGTCGTCTTTGTGGGGTCCGTTGGATGGACCTGAAATTTGACTATTTCGTCTGCTGGTTTAAAAGAGGTGGAGTTAGATCTCTTATCGAGTATCACATTGTCCGTATTCACCGTGGAGCGCAGTGCAGTGAGTTCCTCTGCCGCTAGGGCTTCAGATAGTGCCTCTAGGGCTAGTGCGGCTGTCTTATTTTCAGCGCGGAGGGCTATGTCTGGATCACTTACCAGAGTGATGATTCCATTGGGCCCGGGCATTTTAAGCTTCATGTACCCGTAATGGGGTACAGCTTGGAAAATTGTGAATGCCTCTCGTCCTAATAGAGCGTGATATCCGCTGCTGAACGGGGCCACTTGGAACGTGACTTCCTCGGACCTGTAGTTGTCTGGCGAGCTGACCACCACATTTAGTGTGATTTTTCCTGTGCAGCGTACCTCCCGACTAGGGATTATTCCTCTGAAGGTTGTGCTGCTTCGCTCAATGCGGCTCCAGTCTATTTCCATTTTTTGGAGGGTTTCCTCAAAGATGAGGTTTAATCCGCCGCCGCCATCCATGAGTACCTTGGTAAGACGAAAGCCGTCCACTATTGGACTGAGGACCAATGCGGCTGGTGCTCGGGCTGTTCGGAATTTAGGTTCGTCACTGGCATTGAAGGTGATAGCCGTGTCGCTCCATGGATTTTTTGTTGCTACTTGGTAGACTTCGGCGAGGCTGCAGATTGTTCGTTTCCGCATATTATTTGATGCGAAAGTCTCGAAGACTGTTAATACCGTATTGGTACTGCTGGGCTGGTTCTCTGGGGCTAGAAGACCTTCGCCACTTTTGGCCACCTGCCGTAGTATCCAACATGCTCTAAGGCTATGAGTTGGAGTGGCGCCCTCTGTGCTATGAATTTTGCAGGGTCCATTGAGCCATCCCTCCAGTACGGTTCCATGCCTTATGAAGGGTTTTTGCTTTTTGGTATTTAACCCAGGTGCCTGGCGGTGATGCACCCTTTTATTTCGGACTGGGGCTGTATTCAGGGCCGGATTATCCCAAAAATTGATTTCGGTTTTCCAGGCACTTTCCATCTCACAGTACTTTCGTACAATGGACGTCAAATCAGCAAAGCGTGTAATTTCACGAAGACTTATGGTGTTGAGGATTCCCTTGTCCGTGCAATTGTTGCAGAAAATTGAGATTGCGCTTTCTTCACGGCAGTCCTTTATCCTGTCCATAACCAGGAGGAATCTGGCCCAGTAATGATGTACTGTCTCATCGGGCTCTTGCCGTATTTGAGATAGATCGCTTGTGTTTGGGTGGGCGGGTGGAATTAAATTCGAAACCACGCCCAATCTGAGGCTCAAAGGTCGAGGAGTTTCCGGATTTGAAAGCTTGGATTGCTGGACGTCGTCCAACGAATCTAGTCTGCTGCCTGACTTTAGGTTCAATACTCGGTTGACGTCCGTCCCTCCGCGGGAATCCGACATGGAGGGATCGGGAATCCGGACATAGCTGGTTTTTAATATAGAAGAAGAGTCGCCGCGTTGTTCTTCTACCACAACAACGTGGTGGGTAGCCTGGGGAGAGTTAATTTCTCTCAGATCGGTTTTAAGCCCAATCTGATCGTAGTCTGTAGCGACTCCCAGGGCGGCAATGAGATCCAAGAGCTCGTTTACGGAAGAGAGCTCCATCGGATCCAGCTGCTCGGTAAATTCCGAGTTGACGCGAAGATCGCTTTTGATGACCCGAGAGGTCATCGTTGAAGCGGTGGCTGAACAGGCGGTCATAAGAAAACCACCTAGCCGGATAGCTTGACCGGCGGCCAAAGCTCCTTTGGCAATGGTACCATCTTTAAAGATGGGAAGAGGCATCCTTCCTGATTGCGACGGCACAGAGGAACTCTCAATGAAAGCACCAATGTCGGTGTCAAAACCAGCGGATCTCGGGTAGGGGGTCCCGAACTGTGCGTCTAGGCGGATGGTAACAGGAGACAAGGGACACGATGTTTTACCCAGGTTCGGGCCCTCTTGATGGAGGTAAAACCCTACGTCCTGCTTGATTGATATTGATGATGTGGGTATTACAAGAGTAGGTCTACCGCAAGATCAAAGAGGCTAAACCCTAGAAGCTAGCCTATGGTATGATTGTTGTTATGTCCTATGGACTAAAACCATCCGGTTTATATAGACACCATAGAGGACTAGGGTTACACAGAGTCGGTTACAATGGTAGGAGATCTACATATCCGTACCGCCAAGCTTGCCTTCCACGCCAAGGAAAGTCCCATCCGGACACGGGACAAAGTCTTCAATCTTGTATCTTCATAGTCTTGGAGTCCGGCCGATGATGATAGTTCGGCTATCCAGACACCCCCTAATCCGGGACTCCCTCAGTACACTTTCCGAGGAAACAATCTCAAGTTCATAGCATCAATTCTATTGAAAAAGTTCCAACAATTATTTTTGCAAGTTTTGAATTTCCTCTCCCTACTGTAAAGAAAAAGTATGATATTCTTATTGTTGGGGATTTTCATACCCCCGTTGAGGTAAGTTCATGTTATTCAAAATTTCTCCGGTTCCGTGTTATTCGGAATGAGTTTGTTAACAAGACTTGTTAGTGGATTCATTTTGATGATCACGAGATGGATGAAACTAGAAGGCACAACCTCATGTACCCTCTTTTTACTTTCTGTTATTTAGAATAAATAAAGCAAAAATAGTATTATCTGTCTGTTTCTAAATTATCCATGCAATAAAAAATAGTCCAAAAATAAAAGTGCTCCAAATGCCCTGCAAATTTAGTATGATTTTTTCTGCAATATTTGAGGATTTTAGGCACTGAAATCACTTCAGGAGGGGCAAGCACCAGGCCACGAGAGTGTACGGCACGCCCCCCCTAGAGGGCGTGCCCCGTGTCTCGTGGGCCCCTGGTAGCCCCCCTCCACTTATGACAGCACCCACACACTTCATCTTCTACCCAAAAAAATCCCCATCCAGCTCAAGCACGAGTTCTAGCTCGTTTTGCTGCGATTTTCGATCTCCTTGCTCAAAGCTCCATTCACAAAACTGCTTTGGGAGATTGTTGCTTGGTATGTGACTCCTCCATTGGTCCAATTAGTTTTTGTTCTAGTGCTTTATTCATTGCAAATTTTTGCTGGATAGGTGACCATGTTCTTGAGCTTGCATGTTCAATTTTTGAGGTCCCAAGCAATTCCAATGCATGATATAGGCTCTAGGCACTTGTAGGAGTAGTTGCTATCGATCTTGCTTAGTTTTATGCACTTTTATCTTGAAGTTACTAAAAATTTCAGATTTATTTCAGAAAAAGAAATATGCTTAGAAGAATGTACCAAGGTCGTTCCTCGGTGAAGAAAGGGCCCAGGAGTGCTATACATGAGCAAGATGTTGCATTGCCGAGGGATGCGGATGTACGAGCTTGTGAGTGGCCTTCCGATAATTTTATGGTTGAAGCAGGTTTTAAGGAGGAATTTGACGCATTTGTGCGTAATGCTGAGCTGGAGGACTTCTTACAAGATAAGTATCCTCAGTACTATCAATTGACTGATTCCTTTGTGCGGAGGTTTAAATATAACTGTGTGCGTAATTCTCCTACTGTCATATTTGATACTTATGATACATCTTATACCATGGATTTAGAGGATTTTACAACTGCTTGCAAACTCCCGCAGTGGGCTAATACTAATGATCCTCACAAATCTGAATTTAGAGATTTTCTTTCTAGTATTACTGTGGGAGAATCTAGGGACATAGCACAAGCTACCATAGGGAGCATTCATTTTCCTGCTATACATTATTTTGCTCTCTTCATTGGTAGATGTATTAATGGTAAGGATGAAGCATGTCACATGTGTGTCCCTGATCTGTGTGTCCTCAAGAGTGTCGTGTTAGGTTATAAAGGTTATAACTTGGGGGCAATAGTTGCACGTAGGTTGCAGAATAATAGTAGAAAGGGAGATTTCTTTGGAGGGATTTATGCAACCCGTGTGGCTAATTATCTTAATATAGCCCCACGAGAAGGAGATATGATAATACCTCTAGTTTATTTGGATAAAGAAGCTATGTTTAGTCATCATTTTCTTGAGAGGAATGAACAATTCCTCCATTATCGACTAATCTATGACAGACGCAATGTCGTCCCTGTTACTCTTCCTGCTCCCTACCTTTTTGATTTTAAGGCAAAAGGAAGATATGTTGTCACCAGGGAGGAATCAACTGAATACGAGAGGGGAGTGGAGGCAGCTCGCCAACACGCTGCAGCTCAAGAGGCAGTTGCCTCTGCATCTCAGTACAACCCCGGTTTCACTTATGGATATCAGCCAGGCGATCCTTGGTATTAGACCAACTTAGGCCAAAAGCCTAAGCTTGGGGGAGTACGTATTTCTCACCGACTTTACATTCATGTTCACACACTAGTCGTCGGTGTTCATACTCTTTCATTGTATTATCCATGCTAGTTTAAATTCCTTTTTCTAGTTTTCTTCTTGTGTGTTTGTTAAACCTTAAGAAAAACCAAAAAAAATTAGTTAGTTTAATTTCCATGCTTGTAGTAGGAATTAAAATGAAAACCCAAAAAGTTTTCTAGTTCTTCTTCTTACTTGTTGGGAGCTTTCCCGTGTAAATAGTTTTGTTTTCTCTTCTTTCCTTTGGGGGTCGAGAAGACCATATTGAAAATGCTTAGTGGCTCTACTATGCATGATTGTTTATTTAAATTAGAGCCATACTATCTTGTCTTCTCTCTTGAGTTGAATGCTTGCAGATTCCAGCTTAGTCCAAAGCACATGCACTTTTATTATTATACACATCATTCAGTCATGCAAGTGAAAGGAAATAATGACGATATATGATGGACTTATTGGGATGAGAAAAGTTGGTATGAACTCGACCTCTCTTGTTTTTGTAAATATGATGAGTTCATCGTTTCCGAGTCAGCTATTATGAAGTAAACATATTTGCAATGACATTTAGAGATTATAGTTGCTTGTGCCATGCTTGATTAGCTATGAGTTATAATGGTTTACCTTGCGTGCCAACATGCTATTAGAATGATTATGATGTGGTATGATGGGATGGTATCCTCCTTTAAATGAATTGAGTGACTCGACTTGGCACATGTTCACGCATGTAGTTGAAACAAATCAACATAGCCTTCACGATATTTATGTTCATGGTGGATTATATCCTACTCATGTTTGTATTCGGTGTGAATTAATTTTAATTCATGTTTATGACTGTTGTCGCTCGCTCAGTTGGTCGCTTCCCAGTCTTTTGCTAGCCTTCACCTGTACTAAGCGAGAAAACTGCTTGTGCATCCAAACTCCTTAAACCCCAAAGTTGTTCTATATGAGTCCACTATACCTTCCTATATGCGGTATCTACCTGCTGTTCCAAGTAAATTTGTATGTGCCAAACTCCAAACCTTCAAATGAAATTTTGTTTTGTATGCTCGAGCAGCTCATGTTACAACTAGGGCTGCCTATATCTTCCATGCTAGGTGGGTTATTCTCACGAGGAGTGGACACCGCTCCTCATTCACGAGAAAGGGCCAGTAACCGGGATGCCCAATCCCATGATCCAAAAAGATCAAAGCAAATCAAAATAATTAAACAAAACTCCCCCAGGGCTGTTGTTAGTTGGAGGCACTCGTTGTTTCGAGCAAGCCATGGATTGATGCTTGTTGGTGGTTGGGGGAGTATAAACCTTTACTATTCTGTTTGGGAACTGCCTATAATGCATGTAGTATGGAAGATACATCCATCTCGTAGTTGTTGCATTGACAGTGAAAGTATGCCGCTCAAAATGTTATTCAATCTCTATTTTAAAATCGAGCTCTGGCACCTCTAGAAATCCCTGCTTCCCTCTGTGAAGGGCCTATCTATTTACTTTTATGTTGAGTCATCACCCTTCTTATTAAAAGCACCCGTTGGAGAGCACACTGTCATTTGCATTCATTACTATTGGTTTGTATTGGGTATGACTTGACTGGATCTCTTTTATCATGAATTACAATGTTTAGTCAGTCCTTGATCTTTAAAGGTTCTCTGCATTTATGTTTTGCAGTCCCAGAAAGGGCTAGCGAGATACCATTTTGTTATATCATGTTATAATTATTTTGAGAAAGTGTTGTCATCCGAGTTTTATTATTATGGCTCGCTAGCTGATTATGCTATTGATATGAGTAATTGTGAGACCTAAGTGTTATTGTGAGTATGGTTAGTTCATAATATTTGCTGAAACTTGAATGCTCGCTTTTCATGTTTACAACAACAAGAGCAAACAGAGTTTGTAAAAGTTTTTCTTTATCACTTTCAGTTTATCAACTGAATTTCTTGAGGACAAGCAAAGGTTTAAGCTTGGGGGAGTTGATACGTCTCCAATGTATCTACTTTTCCAAACACTTTTGCCCTTGTTTTGGACTCTAATTTGCATGATTTGAGTGAAACTGACCCGGACTGGCGTTGTTTTCAGCAGAACTGCCATGATGTTGTTTTATGTGTAGAAAAGAACAGTTCTCGGAATGTCCTGAAAATCCATGGAGGCACTTTTTGGAATTAATAAGAATTTCTGGGCGAAAGAAATACATCAGGGGGCCCAGGGCCTGTCCACGAGACAACCCCCCCCCTATACGGCGCACCCCCCTATCTCGTGGGCCCCCTGGAGCTCCACCGACCTCAACTGCAACTCCATATATTCCGTCTCGCGGAGAAAAAATCGGAGAGAAAGTTTCATCGCGTTTTACGACATGGAGCCACCGCCAAGCCCTAATCTCTCTCGGGAGGGCTGATCTAGAGTCCGTTCGGGGCTCCGAAGAGGGGGATTCGTCGCCGTCGTCATCAGCAACCATCCTCCACCACCAATTTCATGACGCTCACCGCCGTGCATGAGTAATTCCATCGTAGGCTTGCTGGACGGCGATGGGTTGGATGAGATTTACCATGTAATCAAGTTAGTTTTTTTAGGGATTGATCCCTAGTATCCACTATGTTCTGAGATTGATGTTGCTATGACTTTGCTATGCTTAATGCTTGTCACTAGGGCCCGAGTGCCATGATTTCAGATCTGAACCTATTATGTTTTCATGAATATATGTGTGTTCTTGATCCTATCTTGCAAGTCTATAGTCACCTATTATGTGTAATGATCTGACAACCCCGAAGTGACAATAATCGGGATACTTCTCGGTGATGACCATAGTTTGAGGAGTTCATGTATTCACTATGTGTTAATGCTTTGGTCCGGTTCTCTATTAAAAGGAGGCCTTAATATCCCTTAGTTTCCGCTAGGACCCCGCTGCAATGGGAGTGTAGGACAAAAGATGTCATGCAAGTTCTTTTCCATAAGCACGTATGACTATTTGCGGAATACATGCCTACATTACATTGATGAACTGGAGCTATCTCTGTGTCACCCTATGTTATAGCTATTACATGAGGAATCGCATCCAACATAATTATCCATCACTGATCCATTGCCTATGAGCTTTTCATATATTGTTCTTCGTATTTACTTTTCCGTTCCTTTGTTACAACTACTACAAAAACCCAAAAACATTTATCTTTACTTTTGCTATTGTTACCATTACTATCATACTACTTTGCTACTAAATACTTTGCTGCAGATACTAAGTTATCCAGGTGTGGTTGAATTGACAACTCAACTGGTAATACTCAAGAATATTCTTTGGCTCCCCTTGTGTCGAATCAATAAATTTGGGTTGTACTTCACCCTCAAAAGCTGTTGCGATCCCCTACACTTGTGGGTTATCACTTCTCTTCAGAGTCTTTGATTAAATCTGGTCCGAACAACTATCAATCTCCAACTTCATCCCACAATAACGGTGTCCTACACCTCCTTCCGTACAAAGCTTCGAAAGGGGCCATCTTCAAACTGGCTTGATAACTATTGTTATAAGAGAACTCTGCATACGGCAAGTTGTCGTCCCAACTAGATCCATAATCTAGCGCACAAGCTCTCAATATGTCCTCCAGAATCTGATTGACTCTTTCGGTCTGTCCATCTGTCTGTGGACGGAAGGTTGTACTGAACTCTAGCCTAGTACCAAAGTCTCATGCAACTGATTCCAGAACTTTGAGGTAAACTGGGTTCCTCTATGCGATACAATGGTCCTCGGAACTCCATGCAGACATACGATCATGGTCATGTATATCTTCGCCAACTTAGCACTTGTATAGGTGGTCTTCATCGGAATGAAATGAGCTACTTTCGTCAACCGATCAACTACAACCCAGATAGACTCATAGCCCGAACGATTCCTGGGCAATCCAGTGATAAAATCCATGCCAAGCTTAGCCCACTTCCATTCGGGTATCGACAATGGCTATAGGAAACCAGCTGGCTTCTGATGCTCTGCCTTAACTCTCTGACATACATGACATACTGCTACATACTCAGCAATATCCTTCTTCATTCCTGTCCACCAGAAACTTTCCTTCAAATCCAGATATATCTTAGTGTTTCCTGGGTGAATCGAATACGGCGAATCATGGGCCTCCTGTAGAATCAACTTCCTGATCTCGGGGTCATTAGGCACATATATGCGATTCTCAAACCATAAAGTATCATGCTCATCCTCACAAAATCCTTTAGCCTTTCCTTTACTCATCCTTTCCTTTATCTCGGCAATCTCCTTGTCAGTCTTCTGGGCGTCTTTGATCTTTCCCATCAAAGTGGACTGAATTTCCAATGCTGCTACATAACCTCTCGGAACAATTTCCAAACATAGCTCGCGAAGATCTTCGGCTAACTCCTTGGGTAATCCTCCGGTCATGAGCGTATTAACATAAGTCTTGCGACTCAACGCATCTGCTACTACATTGGCCTTTCCGGGATGATAGTGCAATTTCATATCATAATCCTTAATGAGCTCCAACCATCTCCTTTGCCTGAGATTCAACTCCTTTTGTGTGAAGATATATTTCAAACTCTTATGATCCGTCGATACCTCACAGTGGTTGAAAATGTCTCCATGTCTTCAGCGCATGCACTACGGCTGCGAGCTCCAAATCACGTGTAGTGTAATTCAGCTCATGAGGTTTAAGCTGCCGTGAGGCATATGAAACAACTTTTCCTTCCTGCATAAGCACTGCTCCAAGTCCTCGACGTGAAGTGTCGCAATACACTTGATAATCCTTTAGTTGGTCTGGAAGAATCAACACTGGGGCTGTAACCAAACGTTCTTCAACTGCTGACAACTGGCTTCACACTCCTCTGTCCATTTAAACTTGGTGTCCTTCTTCAATAACTCTGTCTTGGGTTTTGCAATCCTAGAGAAATTCTTAATGAACCTCTGATAATATCCTGCGAGTCCAAGAAAACTCTTGATCTCTCCAGCTGATGTGGGTGCCACCCATTTAGTCATAGAAACAACCTTGGCAGGGTCTACTGCTATTCCTTCTCCTGATATAACATGTCCAAGAAATCCAACTTCCTTCAACCAAAACTCACATTTGCTGAACTTGGCATATAACTGGTGTTCCCTGAGCTTCTCGAGAACTAAACGTAAATGTTCCTTGTGCTCCTCTTCATTCTTCGAGTATACCAAAATATCATCAATAAACACCAAGACAAACTTGTCCAAGAACTCCATGAACACCTTATTCATCATGTTCATGAAATAGGCTGGCGCGTTAGTCAGGCCAAATGACATAACGGTATACTCGTATAGTCCGTACCTTGTGGTAAAAGTTGTCTTAGATATATCCTACTCTCGGATCTTCAGCTGATGTTATCCTAATCGCAGATCGATCTTGGAAAATACTTTAGCTCCTTGCAACTGGTCAAACAATTCATTGATCATCGACAGTGGGTACTTGTTCTTGATCATCACCTTGTTCAATGCACGGTAATCAACAACGATTCTCAACGATCCATCCTTCTTCTCCACTAGAAGTACTGGGGCTCCCCAAGGTGATGAACTTGGTCGTATGTAACCCTTACCCAGTAACTCCTTAATCTGCTTCTT
This sequence comes from Triticum dicoccoides, assembly GCF_002162155.2. Lineage (NCBI taxonomy): Eukaryota > Viridiplantae > Streptophyta > Magnoliopsida > Poales > Poaceae > Triticum > Triticum dicoccoides. Next base: position 21,020,351 of record NC_041383.1, read on the forward strand.
AATTTCTTCCAAATCCTTTGCGGGCATCCGATACGGTCTCTTTGATATTGGCCCGGTGCCTGGCAATAGTTCAATCAAAAACTCAATGTCTTGATCCGGTGGCATGCCTGGTACTCCTCCCGAAATACATCTGGGTAATCCTTCACTACAGGCACTTCCTCCTGAACAACTCCTAAGAGGGAATTTACTTGGGTCCTCCTTGGTGCATGGCTGGATACATACTTAATCCTTTTTCCCTCCGGGGTGGTGAGCATAATTGACTTACTGGCGCAATCGATGTTTCCCCCATACATCGATAACCGATCCATGCCCAGTATCACATCCAACCCCTGTGACTCTAGAATATTAAATCTAAGGGGAAAACATGCCTACCTATGGTCAATGGCATCTGAGAACATCCTTGGCTTGCCATATACTCCGCTCCTGGCGAGCTTACTAACATAGGTGTCCTAAGAACTTTGATGGGCAACTTATACTTATCCACAAATCCCCTTGATATGTATGAATGCGATGCACCCGTATCAAAAAGAATGATTGCAGTAAATGACTTAACCAAAAGCTTACCTATAACTGCATCTGGCTGCTCTTCAACCTCCTCCACGTTAACGTGGTTCACTTGTCCCCTGTTGAAAGGGTTGGGCTTCTTCCCAGAGCTTCCATTGTCGTTTCCATTCTTTGCTTCAGAACAATTGGTGGCGTAGTGTCCATTCTACCCGCACTTGAAACAAGTAATGTGACTTAGATCCTTCTTGGCGGGCACTGCCGGGTTGGGATGGTTCTGACTGCTGCTTCCTCCATTGCCATTCCCATTCTTGGGGCCACTATGGTTATGCGAACTTCCTCCATTGAGATTATGGCCTCCATGGTTATGGTGAGTGTGACCTCCCGAGTTCGAGGTAAAATGAGGTCTCTGTTGAGCTCCTAATGAGGGAGTCCTGGATTAGGGTGTCCTCGGACAGCCGGACTATATGCTTATGTCGGACTGTTGGACTATGAAGATACATGATTGAAGACTTCGTCTCGTGTCCGGGTGGGACTCTCCTTTGCATGGAAGGCAAGCTTGGCGATTCGGATATGTAGATTTCCTTCTCTGTAACCAACTCTGTGTAACCCTACACTACAAAAAAAATACACTTCCGTGATGATACGTATTTGTCACAGTAGGTCGCATTTTTTGTCATGCATGTACATCCATGACGATTTTATGACAGAATCAAGATAGTCATACTTGTGCTGTCGTAGAAGTGTTCCATGACATTAGCAAAATTATCATCACGGAAGTTTCCACTTCCATGATGATAAATCACGCGTCACGCTAGTTCTTTCGTCAAGGGTGACCGACACGTGGCATCCACCGTAACGTAACACCGTTAAGCTATTGGGTCCGGTTTTGGATCCAATAACCCGTTAACAGCCCCGACCAATGGGGATTTTCCACGTGTAAAATCATCATTGGCTGGAGGAAACACGTGTGGGCTCACCGTTGGGACATATGTCATCCACTCGTTGGACCGAAGGCACCTATGATACGGCGACACGTGGCACGGCCCAACAGAGGCCCATTCCTGTGAAAAGGCCGGCCCTTTTGACTTGGTCAAAAGGTGGCGGGCCGACCCACGGAAAGCCTGTTAATGGCCTGTTCGCATATAGCCCATTTACAGCCCGCTAACCCAGGGCCCGTTACGACCTCTCTGAATTACGCCCAGTAGCGTCATCTGGGCCGTCCAATACGATTCCAGCCCATTTTAACTTCCGGCCCATGTGTAGCCCATGACTTCTTTCAGCCCATATGAGGCCCTTTGTAACTCTTGGCCCATTAACAGCCCGTGGTGAAACTGGCCCATAATGAATAGTGTATCACTTTATACCCATTAACGGCCTGTTATTCCATTGGGCCATTTCCAGCCCAAGTTATCTTTCGGCCTTCTCAGAGCCCATTGATTCTTGGGCTCATTTGCAGCATTCGGTTACATACGACCCTTTACTGTCATTTTCTGCTTGTGGGAAAATTCAGCCCGTCGTTACAGTCAGCCCGTTTGTGGACCGTTAATACGTTGGGCCATTTTCATGTCAAAAAGAACCCGTTGGACTGTTTTCATAGAGTTATCAAATACTGCCTCTTAACGGCCCATTATGGTCCACGAATAGTATGACTCATGATTAGCGAAATGATGATACGCCCCGTAGAAGGCCCATGGATCCTATGACCCGTATGAGGCCCATGGATCGTACAGCCCGTAGAAGGCCCATGGATCGTACGACCCGTAGAAGGCCCATGGACCCTACGGCCTGTAGAAGGCCCATGAAACCTAAGGCCCGTATAGAAGGCCAATGGATCCTATGGTCCGTATAGAAGGCCAATAGATCCTATGGCCGGAAGAAGGCCCATGGATCATACGGCCTGCAGGAGGCCCATGGTTACAACAGTCCGTGTGTTGCCATGACTATTTTGGCCTAGTTACCAAAAATAGGCTATTGTGGCCACTAGAAAAACACAGAAAAAGAACTGCAGTGACTACAAGCAAACGGCTAAACAAGACAATAAGGAAATAAATAAGCAAGCAATTAACGCTAGCCTATTACCGCTATTACACATATTACATCCACTGGGCATCAAAGTTATATTGGGTGAAGCTGGTTCTCTATCCATCGCAGTAGGGGTACAATCTGCGAGAGTTTGGGTTATGTGTGGTAGGGCTGGTTCTTGTGCATGTACAACTGGGGTGCTATCTCCACCAAGAGGTAGCATTGTTTTATTTGAAGACCGTGTTTTTAGTCCGCTAGATACTGGCATCACCCGCTCCAATTCAAATGGCTAATAAACAGGAAACATAGTTGAATGTATAGACATTGTATGAGAGACAGATGCAATAGATAGTGTGGAAAAAATAGGGCATGAAATAGTTGATGTGTATATTGTTTAACTAAAACGTATAGCATGACATAATTTCACATATATGACGTCTATCTAAACTGGATAGCATAGCATAACATAATTCAAAGATATAATGAATAACTAAACAGGATCGCATGACATAATTCACCTACATGTTATCTAAGTAATCAGGATCGCATCAATTAAATCACATATGTGATTTATATGCTAAACAAAGGGCATTCGATATGATGTCTGAACTAAGAGCATGGTGTTGAATATTGTGTATATGATGTCTAAACTATGCAATGCAAGACACCATATGCATGATATGAGCAGTATAACCATGCCAAGTTAGAGCATACACCTCAGTGGGGGAATAGGACTGGTCATCTATCTCTGAATCCATCTCTGAGGAGCTATCAGGACCCAACAAGAGATCTGCTTCGACAGGTAGCACTGTCTGCTCCGAAGGCCTTGTTCTCACTCCAGATTTTTCCATCTCCCACCCAAATGGCTGATTCATAGGAAGAGTAGTTTAATGTACAAACATTGTCGACAAATGGAAATGTAATGAAGAAAAGGATGGGCAAGATATCATTCAAATTTATGATGCCTGGTTAAATAGGATGGCATTTGCACATTCACATATATTATGGCTGGCTAAAAGACATGAGACTGCATAATTCCCATATATGATATAGAAACTAAACAGGTGGCATTGCAGAACATGTCTAAACTAAGCAGATGATATATATGATGTCAAAAGTAGGCACTACAAGGCAACATATGCATGATATGACTAACATCATCATGCCAAGGTAGATCAAACACCTTGGGGGGTAAATAGGAGTGGTCAGTGGCGTCTGAATCCGCCTCAGAACAGACATCTTCCTCTGGATTACAATCTGGAGAGGGGTGGGAAGGGTTTTCCATTGAATCCACCAAGGAGCGATGTCTGCATGACATTGTATTGCCACGCAAAACGGTTCTCTTTTTCTCTACATGTTCAGCATGACTGTATACAATATCTGACATGCATACAAAAAATATGGTTAGATTATGTAAGGAGAGCATGCAGAAATTTAGAGTGATGGTAACAACCAGTGGATGGATCCAAAAATAATGATAGTAGGCTGATGATTGCTTTAATTTAATAAAAAGACAGATGATGATTGCTTTACTATTTGTTTCCCACCCAAGATGAACAACATAGGCATACCCTAGGTGAACCAGATATTAGACAGACATACTATTCATTGCTGCCTCGATATGTGCCCCACAACTAATTTAGAACTCGAGTTTGAACATTAATTTGGACCTGACTTGGGAGTCCAAGAGGTGAATAGGATGATAAAGTAGCAGGTAATTTTAAGCAATGTATAACATAAGCAGAAACAAAAGAGTGCAACCTCTCTTGTGGACCCGTGTACTCCTCAGGTTCATGTGCTGAGTCGATGATGGTGATGCCATTGCGGTGGGTGCCGGCGGTAGGGAAGGAGATCTGAGGCGGCGAAAGACGGTCAGGAGTTGTGATGTCTGGTTTGGTGGATGCTTCTATCGATCGAGCAGCTCAGGTGAGGTGGACGACATTGCGGCAGGAGCAGGACAAACCACACAAAGTTCCCTTCGACACCTACCTATAATTGAAGTAATTCTGTAAGGGCTCATTTCGCTTGCATGATTCTAAAAACACGGGGATAGGAAAAACACCAGAATAGGATAGGAATGCACATGGTAAACAGAGCATTTATAAACATATGATTTCTGTCAACTTGGGTGTTTGGTTTATAGGAATTGGAAGAGCAGAGGAATGCAAAGAAACATGGCCAAAATAAAGTGAAACCATATGAAAGTGTGTACAGTTAGAATGTTATTCTGCCACTAATGCACTTGGTCTTGTTTTCATGCATAGGATTTTGGAAAGTAGGTCCAGGTGGATGTTTTGCTTCATTCCTTTCAACAAAATGCATGAATAATTGAATAGTAGAGTACCATTGGAAAATTCCCTATTGCTATGTTTTCCGTTGAACCAAAATAGCCCTAATGGATCGATGTGAATGTATAGTAATAAGTGATGCAACAAGTGTACAACCTCTTTGCCGTAGCCGTGTAGACCCCAACATCATTGGGTTGGTCGCTGAAGCAGTTGAGGCAGAGGTGGCTGTTGGAGGTGTGGAGGAAGATCCGAGGAATCTATAGACAGCGTCCAGGGCACTGCTCTATTGTGATGGATCGTTCTGTCATTGGAGCAACTCCGGTGATCCGTAAGACATCAAGGCTGAAGCAGCACAAGACAGACATCGTCAATCTCAAGTGGGATTCTAATAGCATCAAAAACCACCTGACTACAACAAATGAGGAAAAAACTATTGACTCTGAACTTAACTGTCGAAACTGAAATTTACTATGGAATCTGAATGTTACCGTCGAAACTAAACGCAATGGTAGTAGAGAGGCACTTGACATGTAGTTTAGGGAGGGCTTGTAGTTCATCTTCAACCTGCACCCCCCTGAGCTGCCAGTCCCCACCGGCCGAACCGCCAGCCCCAGCACGACCTCGCCGGCCCGAAACAACTCCCCACCGCCGCCCAGGCCAGCCCTCTAGGCCCCTGCCCCCACACTGAACCCTAAGATAGATAGTCGGGTACCTCTCCGGCGAGCCCCCATCCCCACTACGGGTGGTTCTTCCTTAACTCCAGAGAGCCCCCCAACCCCTGAAAATCTACTGAGCCAAAAGTCGATTCAATCGACTGAAGTGTGGCTAAATCGGAGCAGAGTAGTAGCACGAGCGAGGGGGAGAGCAGCAGCAGCTGGGCGAGCGAGCGATCAAGCGAGAGCTGGAGCAGCAGCAGATCCGGCTGGTAAGGACGCTGCCGCCAAAGGGGCCTCGCACTGGGGGTGCGGGATGGAGCACCATCGGCGCCGGGAGGTCGAGTTAAGGAGAAGGTGCGATGCGATGAGTGTACAACCTCTTTGGTGATGCCGAGTAGGCCTCGGCTTCGTCCAAGGAGTCGGTGAGGATGTTGTGGTTCCGGTGGAGCAGGTTAAGGCGGTGCTATGCGGATGGAGCAGCCGCGATAGACGAGGCGATCAACGGAGTAGCTCCTTGGAGGTGGACGACAGGGCAGCTGAACCGGCAGGACGACGAGATGGACGACGGATCCTCATTCGGGGAGGTGGACGAGGGACGTCGAGCTGTTGTGGTGGACGACATCGTCGGGGAAGAGGCTTCAGCTAGGCAGCGGTGAGGTGGCGGACGGAGGAGTGTGGGGTTCCGCGGCTGGAGCGGAGAGGTTTTGGCGGCCTGGGATTTCGAATGGCGAAAAGGGGGCGATGGGAGGGGGTGAAGCATGACTTAAGGATGCGCTTGTCCAAAATGTAGGGTGTGTTACAAAAGTACCCCCCACAGGTTTGAACTAGCGGCACTTTCGGCTCAGGGTTAGAAGGGGGATTTCACGTGTTGGGATTTGGCAGCTGCAGGGAGTTTTCGCGCGCGTAGTAATTTCGGGATAGCAAGGCGCGGGTTGTGAAGGCGCCAGTTTTGGGAGCACAATATCTGAATTTTCGGCATATAACAAGCCGCGGGTTGAATTTTAGGGACAAGCCTAACGTGTAGTAACATCGTACTTGTACGTACCAAATCAATTCGCACTTCCCTCATCCAAAAAGAAAACAAAAAAAACAAAACTATTCACACCACACAAAGAGAGAGTCTTGCGCCGTTTTACTATACAAATGCTATTCAAAGCTACTCCCTCCTTCCATCTATATAGGGCATAATGCATTTTTCGATGCTAACTTTGACCAAATATTAGAGCAATAATATATGACATGCAATTTACACAAAGCACACCGTTAAATTCATCTGTGAAAGGTTCTTTCAATGATATAATTTTCACATTGTGCATGTCATGTACTATTAATCTTGTCAATAGTCAAAGGCGGTCTTAAAAATCTCATTACGCCTGAGGGAGTCCTGGACTAGGGGGTGTCCGGATAGCCGAACTATCATCGTCGGCCGGACTCCAAGACTATGAAGATACAAGATTGAAGACTTCGTCCCGTGTCCGGATGGGACTTTCCTTGGCGTGGAAGGCAAGCTTGGCGATACGGATATGTAGATCTCCTACCATTGTAACTGACTCTGTGTAACCCTAGCCCCCTCCGGTGTCTATATAAACCGGATGGTTTTAGTCCGTAGGACACAACAACAATAACAACAATCATACCATAGGGTAGCTTCTAGGATTTAGCCTCCTTGATCTCGTGGTAGATCTACTCTTGTAATACCCACATCATCAATATCAATCAAGCAGGACGTAGGGTTTTACCTCCATCAAGAGGGCCCGAACCTGGGTAAAACATCATGTCCCTTGTCTCCTGTTACCATCCGCCTAGACGCACAGTTCGGGACCCCCTACCCGAGATCCGCTGGTTTTGACATCGACATTGGTGCTTTCATTGAGAGTTCCTCTGTGTCGTCACCTATAGGCTCGATGGCTCCTTCGATCATCAACAATGATGCGGTCCAGGGTGAGACTTTTCTCCCCGGACAGATCTTCGTATTCAGCGGCTTAGCACTGCGGGCCAATTCATTTGGCCATCTGGAGCAGATCGAAAGCTACGCCCCTGGCCGTTAGGTCAGATTTGGCAGTCTTAACTTCACGGCTGACATCCGCGGAGACTTGATCTTCAATGGATTCGAGCCACAACCGAGCGCGCCGCACTGTCACGATGGGCATGATTTAGCTCTGCTGCCGGACACTGCCCTGGAGGCCGTGCACGAGTCCGCTCCGACCCTCGATTCGGAGCCAGCTATGCAGATCGAGGACGGGTGGTTAGACACCGCCTCGGGGGCTGCAACCTCTACGGCGATAGAGCCGAATACCGACTTTGTCCCTTCTGAAGCTCGTGACTCCAAGGTGCCGGACTCCTTGCCGGACTCCGAACCTCCCGCGCCCCCTCCAATCGAACCCGATTGGGCGCCGATTATGGAGTTCACCACTGCGGACATCTTTCAGTACTCACCTTTCGATGACATCTTGAGTTCGCTAAAGTATCTCTCGTTATTAGGAGAGCCCTGGCCGGACTGCGGTCAGGACGGTTGGGATGCGGACAACGAAGAAATTCAAGACCCACCCACCACCCACTTAGTAGCCGCTGTCGATGATCTAACTGACATGCTAGACTTCGACTCCGAAGACATCGACGGTATGGACGACGATGCCAGAGACGACCAAGAACCAGCGCCTACCGGGCACTGGAAAGCCACCTCGTCATACGACATATACATGGTGGATATCCCAAAGGATGGGAACGGCGAAGGAACAGCGGAGGAAGACCCCTCCAAGAAACAGCCCAAGCGTCGGCGTCAGCGACGCCGCTCTAAATCCCTCCACAGCAAGAATGGCGATTTCGGCACCGGAGACAATAATACCCCATACAGTGCCGAAGACAACCCCCTCCAGCAAGATTCAGCGCAGGAGGACAGAGATGCCAGCCCTCACGAGAGAGCGGCAGACGAAGAGGTAGAGGACGATAATTACATGCCTCCCTCCAGAGACGAGGCAAGCCTCGACGACGACGAATTTGTCGTGCCTGAGGATCCCGTCGAACAAGAGCGTTTTAAACGCAGGCTTATGGCCACGGCAAACAGCCTCAAGAAAAAGCAGCAACAGCTTAGAGCTGATCATGATCTGCTAGCCGACAGATGGATTGAAGTCCTTGCGGCCGAAGAGCATGAGCTCGAACACCCCTCCAAAAGCTACCCCAAACGCAAGTTGCTCCCCCGATTAGAGGAGGAGGCATATAAACCTGCATCACCAGAGCACAATACGGCTAACCGGCCACCTCGTGGCCGCGACAGAGAGGCCTCTAGGCCCTCCACCAGAACCGTACCCGGGCATCGCTCGAAAAGCACAAGGCCGCAGGGGAATGCTCCGTACTTGCAAGATATATTGGAGGATAAGGCAAGACAATCAAGATCGATCTATGAATTGCGTGGGCGCCCCATGATACGTGACGACAACCATCGCGCCGGACACAGTAAGTCCGGCCGGGCCGAGCACAATAGACAAAGCTCGTTGGAGCTTCGTCACGATATAGCCCAATACAGAGGCGCCGCACACCCACTATGCTTCACAGATGAAGTAATGGATCATCAAATCCCCAAAGGGTTTAAACCCGTGAATATTGAATCCTATGATGGCACAACAGACCCCGCGGTTTGGATCAAAGACTATCTCCTTCATATCCCATGGCCCGCGGTGACGATCTTCACGCCATCAAATACCTCCCACTCAAGCTTAAAGGACCAGCTCGGCATTGGCTTAACAGCTTGCCAGCAGAATCAATTGGATGTTGGGAGGACCTGGAAGCCGCATTCCTTGATAACTTCCAGGGCACGTATGTGCGACCACCAGACGCTGACGACCTAAGCCACATAATTCAGCAGCCAGACGAATCGGCCAGACAATTCTGGACATGGTTCTTAACCAAGAAAAATCAAATCGTCGACTCTCCAGATGCGGAGGCCCTCACGGCCTTCAAACATAACATCCGCGACGAGTGGCTTGCCCGGCACCTCGGACAGGAAAAGCCGAAATCCATGGCAGCCCTCACATCACTCATGACCCGCTTCTGCGCGGGACAGGATAGCTGGCTAGCCCCCAGCAACAACCTCAGCAAAAATTCTGGCAGTCCGAATACCAAGGACCGCAATGGCAGGTCGCATCGCAACAAGAACAAACGCCGCATTATTAGCGACAATAATGAGGATACGACAGTCAATGCCGGATTCAGAGGCTCCAAACCCGGTCAGCGGAAGAAGCCATTCAAAAGAACTACTATGGGTCCGTCCAATTTGGACCGAATACTCGATCGCTCGTGCCAGATACACGGCACCCCCAAAAAGCCAGCCAACCACACCAACAGGGACTGTTGGGTATTCAAGCAGGCAGGCAAGCTAATTGCCGAAAACAATGGCAAGGGGCTGCATAGCGATGACGAAGAAGAGACCCGACCGCCGAACAATAGAGGACAGAAGGGTTTTCCCCCACAAGTGCGGACGGTGAATATGATATACGCAACCCACATACCCAAGAGGGAGCGGAAGCGTGCACTCAGGGACGTATACGCGATGGAGCCAGTCGCCTCGAAGTTCAACCCATGGTCCTCCTGCTCAATCACTTTTGATCGAAGGGACCACCCCACCAGCATCCGCCATGGTGGATTTGCCGCATTGGTTTTAGACCCAATCATCGATGGATTTCACCTCACTAGAGTCCTGATGGACGGCAGCAGCAGCCTGAACCTGCTTTATCAGGACACAGTGTGCAAGATGGGCATAGATCCCTCAAGGATTAAACGCACAAAGACGACCTTCAAAGGCGTCATACCAGGTGTAGAGGCCAATTGTACGGGCTCACTCACACTGGAAGTGGTCTTCGGATCCCCGGATAACTTCCGAAGCGAGGAGTTAATCTTGGACATAGTTCCGTTCCGCAGCGGCTACCATGCTCTGCTCGGACGAACCGCGTTTGCAAAGTTCAACGCGGTGCCGCACTACGCATACCTCAAGATCAAGATGCCAGGCCCTCGAGGAGTCATCACGGTCAACGGAAACACCGAACACTCCCTCCGAACGGAGGAACATACAGCAGCTCTCGCGGCAGAAGTACAATGCAGCCTCTTAAGACAATTCTCGAGTCCGGCCGTTAAGTGACCGGACACGGCTAAATGCGCCCGGAGTAACCTACAACAAGACCACCTGGCACGTTCCGAGCACGCATAGCAATGCGGCCCCAACCCCAGCCCTCGCAAGATCGCAAGACTGGTCCTTCGCATACATCATTACGCTGTGGAGATACCATGGGCATAGGGGAAGGGGAACGACCAAGACAGGCCCAGAATGCGGCTCAACCACATCAGGGGCTCCCAAGTGTGTCATTCTTTATTTTTCCTTTTTTTCTTACCCACAGGACTTCGTTCACCAGAGGCCCTGTCCGGCGTTAGAACGGCCAAACTCACGATGCAACAGCCAGGGAAGGAGAAAGGCTACGACGAATATCCAGGTGCTCTCCATTATGAGCACTAAATCTATTTTATACACCATTCCGCAGCCTACCCCTTGAGGGGGACACGTCTAATAGTCCCATCCCTTGCTTATCGCACTATTTGTATCATCCTGCATTCATGGCAGTATTTCTTGAATAAACAATGGAGCACCTTTTTGCTTTTAATTGCATTTATTTCTTATACATATGTTCATTTATGACATGTCGCATCCGTACACTTTGGTACGGCTAAATACACCAGGGGCTTAAGTTCCCCACATTATGGTGTGATAAGTCCGAACACTTTCACAGGTGCGGCACCCCAAACTTATAGCATTATATGCATCGGCTCCGAATCATGTCTTGGGTCAATAGTTGGGTTTGCCCGGCTCCCATGTTTTGGTACCTTACGTTCCGTTCTATCGGCTAAGGTAGCACTGGGAGAACCACTGCGATTGCGCCCGGTTGAGCTGGGCGAGCGCCTCAGTGGAGAAAGCTAAAACTGACCGACATGATGAGGCGAGAGCCGGTCGCTGTTCGAGAGGTTTTTTTGAGTCCCTAAAGACTTATGCCGCTAAGAGCGAGGAACCGGCTTTGTCCGGCCCAGGCGTGGATAGCGCCCCGAACTCGGCCTTCCGATCACTAGGGGCTTCGCCGAAATTTAAAATTATAGAATTCTATGGCTAAGTGAGAGTGTTCAAGCATTATAAGTCTGGTTGCCTAGTTCGTTGTGTTGAGCGCCTCCCTAGATGGACCCAAATATGGGAACAAGAGTGCTCAAATTTATCCCAAACACCCCAGCACTCACGGCATGGGGGCTGAAGCCGACGACTTGCCATCTCTCAGATTTGATAAACAACCGCACAGAAGGTAATATTTTAAATCAACAAGCATTGCTTAGCGCATATGAACTAAGTTTTCAGCGCACAGGATAACAAAATGCGAGTCTACTCAAATATTACATTATTGGAGCACTCACCCGCAATAGTGCGGGCACCCTTCAGGACACTCTTGTAATACATCTCGGGCGTGCGATACTCCTTGCCCGGCGGTGGCGCGTCCATCACAAGCTTCTCAGCATCCATCTTGCCCCAGTGCACCTTAGCACGGGCAAGGGCCCGACGGGCACCTTCAATACAGGCGCATCGCTTGATGACCTTAACCCATGGACAAGCATCCACCAGCCACCACACCAGGCCGAAGTAGATCCCAAGCATGGCCTCATCGGGCCAAAGCCGAACTATGAGGCCCTTCATGGCCTATTCGGCCACCTTGTGGAGCTCGACCAGCTGCTTCAGCTAGTCGCTAAGGGGCACCGGATGTCCGGCCTCAGCATACTGAGACTAGAAGACCTTCTCCATTGAGCTCCCCTCCTCGGCCCTGTAGAAAGCGGCAGCATCGGACACGCTGCGGGGCAGATCTATGAACGCTCCTGGAGAGCTCCTAATTCGGGTAAGTAACAGGTAATTCACATTCACATGCTTGCTTTGCATGAAAAATGCCTTACCCGCCGCTATTTTCTTCAATGCCTCGATCTCTTGAAGGGCCTTGTGGGCTTCGGCCTTAGCGGCTTTGGCATTCTCAAGAGCCGATGCAAGCTCGGACTCTCGGGTCTTCGAGTCGCGCTCCAAACCCTCATGCTTTTCCATGAGAGCCTGGAGCTCTTGCTGTACCTCCGCCACCCATGCCTCATGCTTCTCTCGCCCAGCACGCTCCACGGCCGCATTACGTTCGGCCACGGACACCACCTCCTTCAAGGTCGCCACCTCGTTCGTGGCCCCTGAAGTACCCACGTTATCCTTGTCATTTATATTGCAACCAAATCCTTTTCTGTAAGGTAAACCTTTAATAAGGTGTTACTCACCTTCCTTGTCCTCGAGCTGCTTCTTGGCACGGTCGAGCTTGTTCTCGGACCGCTCGAGGCTTTGCTTCAAAGCATTGACCTCCGTAGTCAGTGCGGTAGAGGTCAGCAGCGCAGCCTGCAATCCCATATTGACATATTTATTAACACTCCTGCCTATATCTTTTTAGATCCTCACTCCGGCTTTTCTTTCCGAACACCGAACCGAGCATCAGGGTCTACTGTCTATGCGGTACTATTTTACATATATTAATATTCTTACCTCAAAGCCTGATAGAAGGCTGCTGCAGGCTTCGGTCAGCCCGCTTTTGGCGAGCTGGACCTTCTGAATCACCGCACTCATGACAGTGCGGTGCTCCTCCTCGATGGAAGTGCCGTTGAGCGCCTCCAGCAAGTTATCCGGCGCCTCCGGTTGGACGGAGGCCGCCGGCGCCATGGTCTTGCCCTTCTTACAAAGGGGGCGCCCGCCGGACTCCGGAACCACTGCAGGTTCCGGTGCGGAGTCCGGCACGAAGTCCGGGAGGTCGCCCTGTGGCACCTCAGGTTCCTCCTCCTCCGGGTGGGTCCCTCTCTGGGATCCCACCTCGGCATCGTCAGCGTCACGGGGAGAGGAGGCGGTTGGAAGTGAAGTACTGTTCACATCCGACGAGCCCAAGGACCCGCTCGACGAAGCGGGAAGATCGTCCTTGGGCGGACTGCAGGGTTGTATGCGGCGTTAGAAAGACACCACGTGGCAAAAAGAAAAATCATGAAGTCATTCGGGAGTCCGGATACTTACAATCTCGCCAGGGGCTTGGCCCTTGGAGGCCAATCCTCGTCGTCGTCACCGGCGTTGGCGGAACAGTCCGGGGGAAGAGTCCTTCCCTTCTTGGACCCTTCGGCCTCCGTCGCTGGGGAGGCCTTCCTTTTCTTCCCTCCCCCTGCTGGGGTAGAGGCCTTTTTCTTCTCCTCCTTGTCCTTGGGGGAGGAGTCCGCCTCGGAGTCATCGAACACCTGAAAACGGGAACTCTTTCGAGTACCCGTGGCCTCCTTCTTGGCCTTCTTCTCCGGCACCACATGGGGTGCCGGAACCAGCAGCCCCGCTAAACGGGCATCCACTGGGTCTTCTGGCAAGGGGGCCGGACATTTAGTCTTCTCGGCCTTCTCCAGCCAGTCCTGTCAAAGGAGAGGGAGTTTAGATCCCGCATGGAGTCAAACTATGAAAAACAAGTGTCCCGTAAAGGGTAGAATCGCTTACCTCGCTATCCTGGCGCTGCGAGCGGAATCCGCGATCTTCGATAGCAGATGCGGGAGCTTCAGCGCCCTTAAACAGCACCTTCCAGGCATCTTCGTACCTAGTGTCGAAGAGCCCGCTCAAGGTTCGGTGCTGAGCCGGATCGAATTCCCACAATTTAAAGGCCTGTTGTTGGCACGGGAGGATCCGGCGGATGAGCATGACCTGGACTACGTTGACAAGCTTGAGCTTCTTGTCCACCAGCTTCTGGATGCAAGCTTGGAGTCCGGTCAGCTCCTCCAAATCGCCCCAAGTCAGGCCACTCTCTTTCCAAGAGGTGAGCCGTGTGGGGATGCCAGATCTGTATTCGGGGGCCGCTGCCCATTTAGGGTCACGCGGCTCGGTGATGTAGAACCACCCTGATTGCCACCCCTTGATGGTTTCCACGAAGGCGCCCTCGAGCCAAGTGACGTTGGGTATCCTGCCCACCATGGCGCCTCCGCACTCCGCTTGACTCCCCTTCACAACCTTCGGCTTGACATGGAAGGTCTTGAGCCAAAAGCCGAAGTGGGGCTGGATGCAGAGGAAGGCCTCGCACATGACGATAAACGCTGAGATGTTGAGGATAAAATTCGGGGCCAGATCATGGAAATCCAGGCCGTAGTAGAACATGAGCCCCCGGACAAAGGGGTGAAGTGTGAAGCCCAGTCCGCGGAGGAAATGGGTAAGGAATACTACCCTCTCAAGGGGCCTGGGGGTGGGGATGGGCTGCCCCTCGTCGGGGAGCCGGTGTGCGATGTCGCTGGACAGATATCCGGCGCCGCGCAACTTCTTGATGTGCCCCTCCATAACGGAGGAGGCCATCCACTTGCCTCCCGCTTCGGACATAGTTGGAGGAGGTTGAGGTGAGATGTGCGAACTTGGGCGCTGGAACTCGAGTGCGTGGAGATGGATAAGCAAAGGAGGAAGAAGGCGTAGGTAAAAAGGTGGATCCTTATCCCCTTATATATGGGCGGACAAAACTATGCGTCCCCACTGGCCTGGTAAAACTCGCTTTTCTCCCAAGCTCCGCAATCAATGGCGCGGTTGGGTTACCCACGTCCGTATTGATGAGAATCCCGGAATAAGGGGAACACGATCTCTGCTTCGACAAGATGTGCCAAGGAAACCGCTTCACTAAACGTGTTGAGGCGGTATAATAAAAACGATTCAAGTAAAGGCTTGGTTGTGGTGTGACGTCACGCCACGAAATACGTCAGCAGATTGAACTTGTGTAAATATTATTCTCTTTACGGTGGAATGTGGAATTTATCTTGCAGAGCCGGACACTATCCTGGTGTTCACAATCTTCTACAAACTATTCGGAGAAGGAACCCGCCTTGCAATGCCGAAGACAATATGCGCGCCGGACTCGTCGTCATTGAAGCCTGGTTCAGGGGCTACTGAGGGAGTCCTGGACTAGGGGGTGTCCGGATAGCCGAACTATCATCATCGGCCGGACTCCAAGACTATGAAGATACAAGATTGAAGACTTCGTCCCGTGTCCGGATGGGACTTTCCTTGGCGTGGAAGGCAAGCTTGGTGATACGGATATGTAAATCTCCTACCATTCTAACCGACTCTGTGTAACCCTAGCCCCCTCCGGTGTCTATATAAACCGGATGGTTTTAGTTCGTAGGACACAACAACAATAACAACAATCATACCATAGGCTAGCTTCTAGGGTTTAGCCTCCTTGATCTCGTGGTAGATCTACTCTTGTAATACCCACATCATCAATATCAATCAAGCAGGACGTAGGGTTTTACCTCCATCAAGAGGGCCCAAACCTGGGTAAAACATCATGTCCCTTGTCTCCTGTTACCATCCGCCTAGACACATAGTTCGGGACCCCCTACCCGAGATCCGCTGGTTTTGACACCGACAATGCCCTATATAGATGGAAGGAGGGAGTATGAATCCATGTTATGTCCAATTAAATTTTTTCGCTTGCTGTATAATGCATGTAACGACCTACTCATACCAACATTTTAGTGCATTCCAAATGTCTATACTACTGCTGCAATTCGAACCAAATTTGAATTCGTTTCTCTATTTCAATAAGAATCTACAATCATGATTGTTGCCAAATTCAACCATCATTCGTGTATTACCTTAATAACACACCACATGATTACTATAGAGATAGATATGAACTATGTGTACTACATGAACTCGAATTCTATTTTTTGAATACACTTGATGTTGATTCCAAATAATAGTACATTTGATGTACTAACTATATATTCATAATCTAAACCATGTTCCATATGTACACCGTGTTTATCACACAAAGTATAGTGCCTTGCCCCCTACATTATGACAAGTATTCACACATTAGCCAAAATTATAATCAATGTTCTACATTATGATATCTTCTTCAAGTATCTGTATCCACTTTTTTATAATGAATTATGATCTTTGTTCGTCTTTTACACCTTCACGATCCTCTTCTATTTATAGCTAGCTAGCGCTAACTTTCTATCGTGCATGCACACGCCCGCCCCCCTCTCACCCACCCTTAGCATCCCCTCCATTGCACACGTTCATTATTTCTCTTTAGGTCGTCCACCCGCGGTGTGTGTAGGCCCCCGACTCCTTCTTTCCGGCACACATCGGTCGATATACCTTTCTAGCCAAGTGTGCCTACAACAAACACATATATACTTCCCCTCTTCTCTTCTCACCGTCCATGCCCCCTATGTCCAATACGGTTCCACGCAGGTGCACACTCCCGCCCCTCTTTTCATTGATCACATACACGCACACTCCTCCACCCTCGACATGGTAGGCCTCTCGCACCACCTCCTAGCCGCACCCTCTCCCCCTGTCTGTCTCTCCGGACCTTATTTGCTTCTAACACATGCAGGCGTGTATATGAACTGATCTCCCTACATATAGCCAGTTCGACTATAATTTGTTTTCACCAAGCACCAATACACTTACCTCGCTAGTCATGTCTCTCCCTTTCTCGGACACACGATGGTTGATCTTCCTATGTAGTTACATATGCTTACCACAACCATATCTTCTCCCCTTATCATCCTTGAATACCTCCCGACCTGTCTCTCACACGCACATGCATAGACAGACAGACATCCCCCGCCCTCTCTTATTGATATTACACTCATACCCTCCGTTTGTCTAGCAGGCCTCTCCCACCATTTGTGAGACGCCACTCCACCACCAACCCTCCGACGCTCTACCTTTGTTTTTTTCCCAACCTTATTCCTCTGCTACACATATCCATGGATGTCGATTGATCTCCCTCAATATATAGCTAGGTCTCTCTCCTTCCCCACACATATACTCGATC
>NC_041383.1:21038056-21045637 GCF_002162155.2 Triticum dicoccoides
TGTTGTAGGTAGGTATCCATGCCACGGAGAAAAACTACACCTCTGCCCTCTCAAATTCCAGTAGGCCAGCCGCCCTGTATCTTTGACGTGGGCAAACACAAATTCGATGGCACTCTTTCTCGGTCTCGCAGCCACATACTTCATCCCTGTTTTCAATTCTATCGATATCTCACATCCATGACTCAGTTTCACACACATTGCATATGTTACGTTTTTCTGTTTGAGATATCATCAGCACATTGCCTCTGTTTTGCACAAACCATCTCTCTCACACCCACCCACATATGTACCTGCACCTAAAGAAGAAGTGCACGCAGGACGCACGTACTCACAGCTCGTTCCTGGCCACACCCGTGCGGGTACACGGTGGAGTTCGTTTATGTACGAAAAGGCAGCCCACGTGATAATTTGATGCGTGTAGCTGTTGTTTACTCGAAGGAGGGTCGGGTACCACGCCTGGACGGAACAAAGTTTAACTTGACGCATTAGCATTAAATAAAGTTATATATTCCTCAATGGCACGTACAGAATATAAAACGATTGCCGTGGGGAAAACGGAAAAATGGGTTTGTCTCTTGTCGCACCATCTCACACAAGGCGGTCATGGCCTCTCTCTCTCAGAGTTGGTCACTCATCTCCCCGTTCGACGGTGTTGAGGCAGCACGCCCTGATCTGCGGTACCCGTCGTTCTCTCTGACCAAGCCCGGCGCGGTAGGGCCTTCGCCACTTGCTCGCTGCCGCAGTATGGGCAGATCCCGGCCGCCGGCGCCCTCCTAGTAACATCCCGATGACCCTCAGGTACAGCTTCCTACGGCCTTGCTCCACTGCCCATCTTCCCACGTTGCTGCATGTGGATCTTCTTTAGTTGTTTGCTTAAATCATATCTTGGTCAGCGTACTTTCCATCTTGCAATCTCGTCCTCAAACCATTTTTGATAAACCACCATGTGCTATCTTTCCCTTATTACATGGAACATGCTTCTTTTTTGTCGGCGTATGTGTCTTCAACTTGTGTTATGAGGCAGTAATTGTTTCCTTTCGACATCCTTTTGCAAACAGGGCTATCCATTTTCACCTCGTTTCTATTGCGACCTTTTGGTGAACTGCACAAATCACTTTTTTGTAAAGAGTGTTTTGTGCAGTTCCACCAAAATGTCACACAGGCAACGTATTTACATTTCTGTGGGACTGCAGAAAGGGAGAATGGTTTTGCTATCCTCCTCATCCAACTCTATGCCTAATCTTCTCCAACAAGAAGTCAGTCCTAAAGAGAGATCGTAGAGGTGATCGGCTTCTATTTATGTGTGTTATGTTTCATCATCTAGTTCCACTATTATTGTAATCACACTGACTGGATATCTTTTCAAACAGGGATGGTCCGCTCGATTTTAGTGGAGCTGCACAAAATGATCGGATTGTGGTGTCCTTCATACACCTCTTTTTTGGCTATGGAGCTGGGTGAAACTAGCTGCCAAGCAATGAACATTGTGCCAAGGAAATGGAGCCATGCCTATGAACAACATCGATCAATTATATTTTTTTCTTTATTTGTACACCTTCTCACAACTTTGTCTTCAGTTGTGATGTGAATATTGGCGTTGATCTGTGAACCATTGAGATGCATTAGCCATGGTAGCCATGGTAGTTTCATTTGTATTTGATGGAATGTTGTAACGAGATAATCTCGAGGCAAGACGCATGAATCCTAAGTTGAAACCTTTTTTTCCTCCGGGAACCAAAGTTTAAACCTTCATAGTATCACAGTACAATTTCATTAAAATTATGCGTACATATAAACAATTCCTGAAGGATTGATAGCAATGCCAGAAACAATTCAACTTCGTTTTGCTGACATGTTGGACATCCTTCATCCGGCTCCACCTGCCATGCAGCAATATTGAGTGCACAACACAACTTTCGGGAAAGATTCACCCCGGTCGTTGCACCGCAGTAGTAATTGTCGGTGTCAAAACCGGTTGATCTCGGGTAGGGGGTCCCGATCTGTGCGTCTTAGGCTGATGGTAACAGGAAGCAAGGGACACAATGTTTATCCAGGTTCGGGCCCTACTTCCTGCTTGATTAATTTTGAAGATATGAGTAGTACAAGAGTAGATCTACCACGAGATCGTAGAGGCTAAACCCTAGGAGCTAGCCTATGATGGTATGATTGTAATTGTGATCGGCCTTCTAAGGACCAACCTCTCCGGTTTATATAGACACCGGAGAGGGCTAGGGTTTACATGGAGTCGGTTACAAGGAAGGAAATATAATATCTGGATCACCAAGCTTGTCTTCCACGCAAAGGAGAGTCCCATCCGGACATGGGCCGGAGTCTTGAGTATTGTATCTCCACGCTTCAATAGTCCGGACGATGTATATAGTCCGGCTGTCCGGATACCCCCTAATCCAGGACTCCCTCAGTAGCCCCTGAACCAGGCTTCAATGACGATGAGTCCGATGCGCAGTCTTGTCTTCGGCATTGCAAGGCGGGTTCCTCCTTCCGAATACTCCAAGGTTATTATCGAACACATAGACCGTGTCCGGATCTGCAAAATGATCTTCACATACCACCGTAGAGAGAATGATACTTCAGCTGACAACTTTTTAGACGACGTGATATGTCATTATGGTCAGGTCATTATTCGAACCGTTTTCCTTCGACCAGCCACATCGCATATTGCGAGGCAGTTTCCTTGACACGTTTTGTCAAAGCAGAGATCGTGTCCCCTTATTACGGGATTCTCGTCAATACGGGTATGGGTAATCCAACCGCACCGCTAATCACGGTGAGTGGGAGGTGAGCGGGTTCCATGAGGCAAGTGGGGAGGCGCAAAAAGCTTTTACCATCTCTATAAAGAGACAAGGTCTCTTCCTCTTTACCCATGCCTTCTCCTTCCGCTAGCTCATTCCCCTCTGTTCGAGCCCTAACGCCCAAGCACTCTTCTTTCCCATCGAAGAGAGGTTTTCCAAAGATGTCTGGATCCGGAGCAGGAGGCAGATGGATGGCCTCTACCGACCGGGAGAAGGATATTAAGAAGCTCCGGGAAGCGGGGTATCTGGCCAAGAAAATTGGCCACCGTCTCCCACCGGCGGGACAACTTGTCCCTACTCCGGAGCCTTACGAGAGAGTCATGTTCCTTCCCATTTTGTCCACGAGCTTGGGTTTCCCCTTCACCCCTTCGTTCGCGGAGTCATGTATTACTATGGGATTGACTTTCATGATCTTTCCCCTAACACTTTCCTCAATATCTCGACGTTCATCGTCGTGTGCGAGGCCTTTCTCCGGATTACGCCTCACTTCGGCCTATGGATGAAGATTTTCAATGGGAAGCCCAAGGTGGTGAGCGGCGAACACGCCGAGTGCAGCGGTGCCATGGTGAGCAAGATGCCCAAGGTCATTTGGCCGAAGGGCGCCTTCAACGACTCCGTCAAGGAGTGGTAGCAGCAGTGGTTCTATATCACAGAACCACATGGCAAAAAGTGGGCTGCAGCTCCTGAATTCAGATCCGGAGCCCCACTGCGGCTCACGTCCTAGCCCAAGAAGGGCCCGAACTGGTCCTCATCCGATGAGCTGTCACTGCTCCAGACGCGCGTTCAGAGCATGGTCGACAAGGGTGTCAAACTCGTCGACATTGTCCAGGTGATGCTAGTCCGCCTGGTTCTCCCTTGCCAGTGCCGAGCCTGCACTTTGTGGGAGTTTGACCCAACCGATCATCAAACCCTTCGGGATCTCTACAATTCCTCCCACAAGGATATCTGGAAGGTGCTCTTTAAGTCCGGCAAATCGTGGCCGCGCCCCGCTGAGGACCGCGAGTACCAATTATCCCATTCTGCAAGCCCGTTAAGTTACAACCACACTCTGTCCCTCCATGCTTTAGTTGGCATGTCACGAGGGAGACATTTTAATCATGTTTCGTGACTTCAGGGATGGATAAAGAAGGTGGAGCGGATGCATTGTCCGGCTCCGCTGCCGGAGGAACCGGCCGGACCTCTTTTGATGAAGATGCTGGTCCCCGCGCCTTATGAGGCGCCGAAAAAGGAGGCCTCCAAGAAGGTCAAGAAGACCCGAAGCGGCCTCTGTCGCCGCGAGGCTTCAGACGCAAAATCCGAAGACTCCAACAACGCTCCTTCTTCCGAAGACGAAGAGGATGAAGCAGAGGAGGACGAGCCTCACTCTGAAGGTGGGAAGAAGCGGGCGGCTTCCCCGTCCCTGGAGGCCGAATCGCCCAAAAGGGGGAAAGGTTCCCACCCAGAGGCATCCACCACGGCTGCCGATAACAGCCCGGAATGGAATCCCAGGGCCCAGCCCCTGGAAAAATCGTAAGTGACCGAAATCCGAATGCGCATATGCGTCCATGGCCGTCTGGGTACAGTAGTTTTAATTGTCGCAATATCTCGTACAGCCCAGCGAGATCTTCTGTCGAATCGTCCTCGTCGGAGGATTCGCTAAGCTCGAACGCTGTGGCGAGTGAGACGCCTCCGGAGGCTCCTTCCCCGAAGCCCAGGTGCGACACCGAGGTATCATCTCAAAGTGTCCCGGAGCGGGGGGGGGCATGTCCCTAGGGCCGGACACATGGGAGCAGCGGCCCCACGGCATGTTGACGATGGGGGCGATCTCGAGTTCGGCCCTCAGCTGGATAAGGTCCTAGATACCTCTAAGGCTCTGGGATCGGGCAAGCGGCCACATTCGACGAAGGGAGACTTGCCTACTCTGCCAGTAACCTCTGTCCATGTGGAGCTGCTAGGCGGTCTATCGACGGTGTTGAAGAACACGTCTATCGTTGACGAACATCGGACCCTCATGGGTACGGTGGTTGGAAAGATTCAGTCTGCCGAAAGCGGGCTGAATGAGTCCTATCTTGGCCTTATAAAGGCTTTTGAGGTATGGCTTCTAAGGAACCTTTGAAGAATCATCATGATATGAGTAGTAGCCCCTGATACACTGTCCGACGAAAGAGAGAGAGCCAGGCAGGGGATCAAACCCTCTTTTGTAGTGGTAACCTTTGTTGATGATGTATACCCCTTTGTTTGAAAACAGGCGTCTGTGGAGAAGACGGCCGCTCATGATGCGGAAGTGTCCGCACTGAAGCAGAGCCTGGAATGGGTCGAGGAAGAACTTGGCCTTGTGAAGAAGCAATTAGAGGAGAAGCAAGGTATTGTTAAACATTGTCTTGCGTTAGGCACGAATGAATAATTGTGCCTATTGAAAAGTATTTGTGTTGTACACCCTAGGAGCAAGTGCCGAATATGAGGCACTGAAGAAGGCCGTGGCTGATGCCAACGAGAAGGTTGCCGCCGAACAGGCGCTTTGTGAAAAACATGAGGCCAGGGTCATCACAGCTGAACGGGAGCTCCAGGAAGCTGTGACGAAAAGCGAGAGCTTGGAGCAGAGTCTAGTAGGGAAAGAATCCGAACTTGACCAAGCTCTCCAAGCCGCGGAGGATGCTCGGGAAGAAGCCCGAGGTGCTGTACGGGACAATCAGGAGGCCCGTAAAGTTGCGGCTGATAAGGCCTGTTGTATTCGTGGTCATTATTACATGATAGTAGGAAGAACTCTAAGCGACAAGTTGACTTCTTAATTTTACAGGGGTGTTTGTGGATCTGCCTCGTAGTATATCAGACGCCGCCCAGTTCTACCATACGGAGGAGAGGAAGTCTGTGGAGAGGAGCTTCTGGTCACAGTATTTGGTGCCAAACTATCCGGTGCCTTTTATTGATCAGCCGAAACAGCTGGTTGAACTGCACCAGGCGGCCGAACTAGCCATGAAGGACTTGGTTGTCCGGCTGTGGCCTGCGGAGCCAATTCCAAGCAGTTACTTCGGACTCGTGAAGCGGGGTGTGGGTGCCTGTCCTCGGCTTGATGCTATCAAGCGACCAGTCTGTATAGAAGGTGCGCGCATGGCATTCGCCTGTGCAAAAGTGCATTGGGGGAAGCTTGACACGGAGAAGCTGATGACTGAGGGGCCACCGAAGGGTAAGGAGCACCGCAAGCCCGAATTGTACTATGAGGGTGTACTGAAGGGGGCCCGCCTTGTGGCGGATAAGTGCACCAAAGACATTATATTTCCCTGAGGGCATTCATGCCGACATTTGTAATATGGGATAATGGAACTTTTATTATAGATTGCCTGTTTTCTTTGAACATATGTTCTTCCTGTGCGGCTATTTATTGTATGTAAATCCTGAGAGTTGGCCAGTCGTCGGCTTCTGTCCCCACGTAGAAAATACGGGGGTGCTCGGGATATATCTGAACACTCTTTATCCCACGGTTGGGTCCTTTTAAGGAGGTGTTTCTCACCACGAACCAGGCAATCGGACTATAGGGCTTTACTACTCTCACTTAGCCATAGGAATTCGAGTATGGTCGGTGCAGCCCCTAGTGTTCGGAAGGCCGAACTAGGGGCTCTATTGGCGCCTGATCGAAAGACCGATCCGTTGCAATCTGCATTTATAGTGGCATTATGCGGAATAAATCTTTAAGGATTTTGCAACCTCTCAAACAGCTGACCAGCTCTCGCTGCATCATGACAGTCAGTTTTCGGCTTTCTCTACTGAGGTGCTCGTCCGACAGAACCGGGACACAATCGCAGTAGTTCTCCCAGCGCTACCTTAGCTGACGGAACGAAACGTAAGGTACCAAAACATGGGAGCCGGGAAAACCCAACCAATGACCCAAGACATGATTCGGAGCTGATGCATATAGTGCTATAAGTTCGGGGTGCCTAGCGACCGAGAAGGTGGTCGGACTTTATTGCCGTATTATGAAGCTTCTGGCATAATCGGGCGTAACACGAAGCGTGGCTGTCATTTTTTGGCAAAAGGCATCGATGATAAGGGACGGCCGATACGTGTTATTTAAGTGTACGCATTGTAGCAGGATAATATGGCTATGCATATGAGTGCGATTTATGATTATGAAAATAGATGGTTTTTGGCGGAACCTGTGATGGTCGGACTATAGGGGGCTGTGAGTGGACCGAAAGTGTATCCGAGCTGCCTTCTACCTGCATAGTCCTGTCCTTGTGTGTCCGGGCCGATTCCACGCCGCCAGTACTGTTCTGCATCAAAGTTAGTTTGTGAAAGCAAATGCTTGGAGGCAGCCAAACGCCCTCTTGTGGTTGGTCTAAGGGTTCCTGATCGGATCCTGGTGACCCCAACCGCTATACCATGAAGCAGCGCGGACTCCTCAGTTGGTGTCCGGATAGTTGGCTGTCATATCAGAATTTTGATAGGCGTGCACGACTTGCTACTCCGGCAGCTGTATGATTTCCGCTCTAGGGGCGGGGTTTGGCCTTGCACGTAGGCGTGAGTATATCACCGGTGTTGGCCTAATGATTTACCACATGGAATCTAGTCAATATGGTTCATCCTATTAGCATGCGGTGGGTTACCGTATGGGGGGAATGCGCCGATGGCGTGGTATTTTTTGGTTCTCTGAAAACAACCATTGGAGCGGTGGGCCAATGAACTTGGCGTTTGCACCTGACATCTTGTAGAAGGTGTTATTTTTGGTTTCATACCCGCGGGGGCTTTATGTGTACTGGAGCCCCCGGACTACTAGGTCTAGGGGTACGTCAATTGA
>NC_041383.1:21045827-21077872 GCF_002162155.2 Triticum dicoccoides
GGGTTGGTGTCTCTTGACTAGACGCCTTCCTTCATTATATCCGGCACACGACTGATTGTTTTGTTTTGAGGATCCGGCATTCCCTATTGGTATGCTTTGCCGCCCTTCTAGGAGTACCGTGTATTTCACATGGTTGATCAAGTATGTGGCTCGGGCCGGATAGGCTTGAGCTGCTTTTTATCTGTTGACCGGACTGGGAGTTACTGCGTTTGGCACCTGCTTCCTTGACTTGACGTTTATGGCCGCTGTGCCAAGGATTTAGGATGCCTCGTCGTTTATCCTTCTTACTGCCTTGGACCGTAGTGAAGTGTGGACGTTGGGGTGTGTGCCTTGGGTTATCCTGCTCAGGTTGAGGTGGCCAGTTGTGCTGCGTGTACCCTTTGTCGGGGCGGTCGAGTCCGTATTTTTCGGTGGCCAGGATCTTGGTCCACCTATCCACGAGCAAATCTTGTTCAGCCTTAAGCTGTTCTTGCTTCCTTTGCAGGCCCTTTGCCGTGGCCATGAGCCGTCGCTTGAAGCAAACTTGTTCCACTTTATCTTCAGGCACACCGAATTCGTCATTGCCGAGGCTTACCTCGTCTTCGGAGGGGGGTGTATAGTTGTCTCTCTCCGAGTATCTCATCGTGGCTGGTCCGGCCTACTTGAAGGTAGGCTGATCTGGGTTGTACTCCTCTTCGGCACCATCCGGATTGCTTTCATCTTCGGGGCCGGTATTGCTGTCGCGGAGCTTGGATTGGCGCCGATGGCACCCATGCTTTGCTTTTCTCCCTGAGGGGTAATCCTCCGTTGCCTCGTCGCCGTTGGTTTCCTCCGGAGTGTCCACCATATATATATCGAATGAAGAGGCGGTTGTCCGCCTCCCTATGAGAGGTGGCTCTGTACTTCGTCCATACCATTGATGTCTTCGGAGTTGTAGTGAAGCACGTCGGTTAAATCATCGACCGTGGCAATGAGGGAGTTCTGGACTAGGGGGTGTCCGGATAGCCGAACTATCATGATCGGCCGGACTCCAAGACTATGAAGATACAAGATTGAAGACTTCGTCCCGTGTTCGGATGGGACTTTCCTTGGCGTGGAAGGCAAGCTTGGCGATACGGAGATGTAGATCTCCTACCATTGTAACCGACTCTGTGTAACCCTAGCCCTCTCCGGTGTCTATATAAACCGGATGGCTTTAGTCCATAGGACGAAAAACAATCATACCATAGGCTAGCTTCTAGGGTTTAGCCTCCTTGATCTTGTGGTAGATCCACTCTTGTAACACAAATCATCAATATTAATCGAGCAGGACATAGGGTTTTACCTCCATCAAGAGGGCCCAAACCTGGGTAAAACATCGTGTCCCTTGTCTCCTGTTACCATCCGCCTAGACGCATAGTTCGGGACCCCCTACCCGAGATCCGCCGATTTTGACACCGACATTGGTGCTTTCATTGAGAGTTCCTCTGTGCCGTCACCGATAGGCTCGATGGCTTCTTCGATCATCATCAACGACGCAGTCCAGGGTGAGACCTTCCTCCCCGGACAGATCTTCGTATTCGGCGGCTTCACACTGCGGGCCAATTCGCTTGGCCAACTGGAGCAGATCGAAAGCTACGCCCCTGGCCGTCAGGTCAGATTTGGAAGTTTGAACTTCACAGCTGACATCCGCGGGGAATTGATCCTCGATGGATTCGAGCCACCGCCGAGCGTGCTGCACTGTCACGGCGAGCATGATATAGCTCTGCAGCCGGACAGTACGCTGGAGGCCGCACTCGAACCCGCTCCGATCTTCAATTCGGAGCCGGCTGCGCAGATCGAGGACGGATGGCTAGACACCGCCTCGTGGGTTGCAACCTCTACGGCGATAGAGCCGAACACTGACCTTGTCCCTCATGAAGC
Source organism: Triticum dicoccoides (assembly GCF_002162155.2). Taxonomy (NCBI): domain Eukaryota; kingdom Viridiplantae; phylum Streptophyta; class Magnoliopsida; order Poales; family Poaceae; genus Triticum; species Triticum dicoccoides. Next base: position 21,047,709 of record NC_041383.1, read on the forward strand.
TCGTGACTCCGAGGTGCCGGACTCCTTGCCGGACTCTGAACCTCCCGCGCCCCCTCCGATCGAATCCGATTGGGCGCCGATCATGGAGTTCACCGCAGCGGACATCTTTCAACACTCACCTTTTGGCGACATCTTGAGTTTGCTAAAGTATCTCTCGTTATCAGGAGAGCCCTGGCCGGACTGCGGCCATGACGGTTGGGATGCGGACGACGAAGAAATTCAAAGCCCACCCACCACCCACTTGGTAGCCACTGTCGACGATCTAACCGACATGCTAGATTACGACTCCGAAGACATCGACGGCCTGGACGACGATGCCGGAGACGACCAAGAACCAGCGCCCACTGGGCACTGGAAAGCCACCCCAACTCACTACATATACATGGTGGATACACCAAAAGGAAGCGATAATGAGGAAAAACGGGACGTGGCGAAGGACAACTCCCCCAACAAACAACCAAAATGGCGACGCAAGCGCCGCCCGAAGACCGGCCTCAATAAAAACGGCACCCATACGGACCCGGCCCTAGAGCAGGGCGAAGCAGTGGATGACGCACATGCCACCAAGCAGCCATCCGAACATGATGAACTGGGCAAGCAACCCATCCCCGGTGAAGACGATCTCACATCACCAGAGCATACGAACCTTCATAAAAGGCTCGTCGCCACTGCAAGAAGTTTGAAGAAGCAAAAATGGAAGCTCAAAACAGCGGAGGACGCACTCAGAATGAGATGGAGCAAAGTACTCAACACCGCAGATAAATATGGCGCTAGTCACCAGACAAAGAGCTACCCGAAGCACAAGTTGTTGCCCGAATTTGACAAGGAGGCCTTAGAGCCCCCGTAGCCAAAAAAGAAAGAAGTCGCCTGGCCGGATAGATGACCAGATGATAGGCCAAGAGCAACAAGGGGCGCCGCACACAAGCCGGCACACGATCAACACAGAGATCCTTGGAAAAAGGATGACCTAGCCAGGTCTATCTATGGGCCAAAAAAGAAGACTCGAGGAAGCAACATAACCCGCCGAGCATTTGAAGACAACGGCACACCCAAATACAGGGGCGTCGCACACCCACTATGTTTCACCGACGAGGTACTGGATCATGGATTTCCAGCGGAATTCAAACCCGTAAACATAGAGGCATATGACGGAACAACAGACCCCGGAGTCTGGATTGAGGATTATATCCTACACATACATATGGCCAGAGGAGACGATCTCCATGCCATAAAATACCTACCCCTCAAGCTTAAAGGGCCAGCTCGGCATTGGCTTAAAAGCCTCCCACATAATACCATTTGAAGTTGGGAAGAGCTTGAGGATGCGTTTCGAGCAAATTTTCAGTGGACTTATGTCCGGCCTCCGGATGCAGACAATTTAAGTCACATAACTCAACAGCCCGGAGAGTCAGCATGCAAATTCTGGAACAGGTTCCTCACTAAAAAGAACCAAATAGTCGACTGTCCGGACGCTGAAGCCTTAGCATCCTTTAAACACAACGTCCGAGATGAATGGCTCGCTAGACACCTCGGCCAGGAAAAACCAAGAACAATGGCCGCACTAACAAGCCTCATGACCCGCTTTCGCGCGGGGGAAGACAGCTGGCTAGCTAGATGCAGCACCAGCGACCCGAGTACATCCGAAGTCAGGGATGGAAATGGGAAATCACGACGCAGAAAAGATCAGCGCTGGAATAAGGAAAACGGCTCAAATAGTACGGCGGTCAACGCCGGATTCAAAAGCTCTCGGCCGAACAACAAAACACTGCCCCTCAAGGACAACAGTGACGAGCTATCCAACCTAAACAAAATTTTGGATAGGCTATGTCAAATACATAGTACCCCCAGGAAGCCTGCAAACCATACCCACAGAGATTGTTGGGTCTTCAAGCAGTCCGGCCGACTTAACGCCGAACGCAAGGCGCTCGACACACCAAGCGTAAGTGACGAACCCCAAAAGCAGCAGTCCGGAAAACAGAAGACTTTCCCACTAGAAGTCAAAACAGTGAACCTACTTCATGTGATAACACGAAAACACAGTGCGGCACCTGCCATACTAGGACACCGTCCACAGAATGGGGATAGACCCTACCAAAATTCACCATAGCAGCACTTCCTTCAAAGGAGTGACGCCAAGCCTTTAAGCCAATTATACAGGCTCTGTACCACTAGAGGTTGTGTTCGGTTCATCCGACAACCTCCGTCGCGAAAACCTCACTCTCCATATCGCCCCATTTCACAGTGGGCCTCGAGCACTACTGGGACGCAAAGCTTTCACCCGCTTTAACGCAATACCACATTACACATCTCTTACACTTACAATGCCCAGTCCACGCGGCATAATCTCATTAAAGAATAACTCCGAGTGTTCCTCGACCACGGAGAACGTGAGGCTGCCTTGACAGCCACACACCAATTCGACCTTATAGGTCAAGGCCCGTAAAAATGGGTCATTCAGACCTCGGACACGGTTAGGCGAGTCCGGCGTAAATAAACAAGGGGCTTCCCAGCCGCATACCCCCTTTATAAGGGGCCGCGCGTATAAATGATGAGAGCCAATAAAGCTCAACTTTCTTCATCTTCAAAATTATACTTTATTTTAATACAACTTTTGCATGATATTTCTCAGAAACTAAGTCCTTCTCTTTTACGGATGAAGCACGTGCTACACCCGTCCAGGATACAGCACAACGGAGACACAGGCGCAGACGTGCAGCAGGGACCCGTTGCAAGGATTCTTTTCAGATTAAGACCCTGCGTAAACCTTTCTTACTGTCTCTTGTTGATACACATCTCCCGGTTTCCTACCATAGCCACGGAGGAGGCTGGCGTTTTGGCATCGGCTGCGTCAGAAGTTCCCGCCTGTACCTGGACACTAGGGTCTTAGGGCATTGTTCTGCCCGGTATCATAAAGACCGAACACCTCAGGGAGTGTTCGGCGTCTCGAGTTAGGCCTTATATGCATCAGCTACGAATCATGTCTTTCGTCAAATGTTGGGTTTGCCCGGCTCCTGTGTTTTGCTGTCTTACGTTCCGCATCATCGGCTAACGCGGCACCAGGAGAACTACTGGATTGTGCCCCGGTTCGGCCGGGCAAGCACCTCAGTAGAGAAAGCCGAAAACTGACTGTCATGATATAGCGAGAGACTGGTCAACCACTCGATCGACCATTGGAATGTTTAGAATTCCTCCGCTTTGACGAAGGAACGCTTCCCGGTCAGGCACATACGCGCCCCGAGTTCGGAGAAGAGCGGTTCCGCCAGGGGCTATATAGTAGCCCCACATTCGAGCTCCTATGGCTAAGTGAAAGTGATAAAGCATTATAGTCCGGTTGCCTAGTTTGCTACGCAATCACCTCCTTAAAAGGACCAAGACGTTGGATTAAGTGTGAAAAAAGAGCTTTTCTTTTTGCAAACACCCCCGCACCATGTGCGTGGGGGCTGAAGCCAAAGACTGCCATCTTTCAGATTATACATATATATATGGCCGCACAGGAGATAGTTTAATACTTGAACGCACAAGTATAAAAAGATATTGCATTATAAACATGATCTCAGAAATCAAACATGTCATTCAAACATAACATCTTTCGAGCACTGCGACTCTATTAAACAAGCGCCCTGCAGGACTTCCTCAAAATAGTGCTCGGTGGGGAATCGGCTTTTGTTCGAACCCCGGGATGCAACAGCGGTGGCATCCATCTCCGCCCAGTATGTCTTACCACGGGCGAGAGCCATCCGTGCACCTTCTATGCACGCTGACCGCTTCATTGCCCCAATACGCGGCACCGCCCCAAGGAATTGCTGCAACAAGCCAAAATAACTCTTCGGCTTGGGCCTTTCCGGCCACAGATGAGAGACCACATCCGTCATGGCAAGTCCGGACAATCTATTCAGCTCAGCCCACTCAACCAGCCGATCACTCAACGGAAGTGGACGCTTCGGACTATGGAATTGAGACCAGAAAAGCTCTTCCATTTCGTGATCCTCCAGGCTTCAGAAGTGCACAACTGCGTCCGCCACACTCGCCGCCAAGTCCAGATAAGGATCCTCCGCACCATACAATCGGCCCAGCTGAGCATACTTCGGATCCGTGAACTTCCTATGCAGCATAAAGGGCTTTCCAGCCACAATGTCTCCGACCTGACGCGGTTCCTCCTTCATAGCCCGCATCGCACTACGGGCATCCTTGGCTTCAGCGTCGTCCTTCTTCAGGTCCTCTTGCTCCGCTCGGCGTTCTCTTTCAAGAACCTCCTGGCGGTCGGTAGCAACTTTTAATTTCGCGGCCATTCCGGCCATCTCCTCCCTGCTTCGGCAGTGAGCAGCCTCCTCGGCTTCTAGCTCTTCCACTGCCTTCGAGGCAGCAGCCTCGCTTTTTCTGGCTTGCTCCTTGGCCCGAGCAAGTTCTGCTCGAAGGCCTTCCACAGCAGCAGCACCATCTGCATCAAGCATACAAATTGTAAGGAATGGGCGTCAACTCCCTTACTAGGCGACCGCGGAGCAACCACATACCTTGTGACTCATCAAGTCGTTTATTGACCAGCGAGATGTCCGCATCCGCAACATCGAGTTGCCTCTTCAGCTCGGCAAATCCATCAGTCCGGCTAGCCACCGAACGTTCCGCCACCTGGATAGGAAAGGTGACAATCTATAACTGAGATTATGATCCTCGGCACGCTATCGCTTTCGACAGCATACCGAGTCTCAGGGGCTACTATCTATACAGGGCGCACTTCATGCGCAAAAATGTCAAAAGGTATGTCATTTTTTGCGTACCTCAAACCCCGTCAGCAAACTTCCGACGGCCTCACGCAACCCGCTTTCAGCGGACGAAATCCTCTCAATCACCATACTCATTAATGTGCGGTGATCTTCTGAGATAGACGCCCTCTTGAGCAAATCCTGCAGCTCCACCGGCCGTACTCCAATGGGTGCCGAACTCTCCGGCCCCGCCGGACTCAGGGAGACCCTCCGTGATGACACCTCAGGGTCTTCCGCCTCACACGACGGGGCGGCAGATGGAGGCGTTTCGCTCTCCATCATCTCCGGACGAAGGTCTCCCGAAGATGAGCTGTGCTGAGATGGGCTGAGATCCGAACTACAAGGTGAAAACTTCGGTTACCCTTAGACATTAAGCAGGGGTGTCCACTATTACAAAATCCCCCCTTTTTTACTTACGGGTCGCTAGAGGGCTGATTCCGCCGAGGAGACAGTACGGCCGGGGCTCTTCCCGGCACAGGACCTTCCGGTACAGATTTCTTTCCCCGCTTTGAGGCCTTGGCCTCCGGGTCTTCGGAAGCGGTCCTCTTCTCCCCCTGGAAGGAGGGACTCTCGATTCCTCCCTTACTGAAAGCCTCCTTGACAGAGGTGGTAGTTTCCCTGTGCCCCCCTTTGCCCTCCTCTGAAGGTGCAACCTCCAACATTTTGATTAATACGGGATCCTGCATGGTCTCAGGGAGGGGGGCCGGACACCGTATCAGTTTTGCTTGCGCTATCCACTCCTGTCCAAGGAGTAGCTGGTTAAAACGAAAACCCACGATAAATAAATGGACGATGTGTCTGGACACAGGGCTACTTACTTGAGTATCCGGGCGATTGCAGCTTAGGCCAGCATCCTCGGTCAATTCCGGACGCATCTCTTGCGATCCGAAGAACAGTTTGTACATCTCCGCGGGTGTCAAACCCATGAAGTGTTGAAGAGCTCGTGGCCCCTCCGGATTAAATTCCCACAGGTGGAGGGGCGACGTTTGAAGGGCAGTAGGCGCCGGATCAACATAACCTGCACCACTATGACCAGATCGACCTCCCTTTCTTGGAGGCCTCGAATCCGGTCCTGCAATAGGGGTACGTCTTTGGACGGCCCCCAGTCACGCCCCTTGTTGACCCATGACGTCAGCTATTGTGGAGGACCCGAGCGGAAGACGGGCGGCGGCCTCTGCCTGCTGCCCCTGGGAGCGGTGATATAAAACCACTCATGTTGCCACAAGCCGAGCTCCTCCTGAAAAGAGCCCTCGGGCCATGGAGCATCAGCCCTCTTGCTTATAACCGCCCCTCCGCACTCTGCCTGACGCCCCTCGATCATCTTCGGCTCCACGTTGAAGGTTTTGAGCCACAAGCCGAAGTGAGGGGTAGTACGGAGGAAGGCTTCGCAGACGACAATGAATGATGAGATGTGGAGGATGGACTCCGGAGCCAAGTCGTGGAATTCCAGCCCATAGTAAAACATGAGCCCCCTCACGAAGGGATCCGTCGGGAAGCCTAAACCCCGACGGAGGTGAGACACGAACACGACGCTCTCGCCAAGCTCGGGAGTAGGGATAACTTGCCCTCGGGTAGGCAGCCTATGCGAAATCTCGTAGGTTAAGTACCTGGCGTCTCTCAGCTTTAGCACGTCCTCTTCCGTGACAGAGGAGGGCATCCACCGGCCTCGTAGGTCAGGGCCGGACATTGGCGAAGATCGAAGGTACCCGAATCTGGAGCCCTGGGTGTAGGAACTCGGGGCGAGGGGCGGATTCGATAGAGGATTGAAGAAAAAGAACGGGCCTTGGTCTCATTATAAAGAGGAAGAATACCAAGAGCCGTCCCCGTGACCGTTTGGAACCCGCCTTCGATGGAGGGGGCGTGGCAATGGGCGCGGATGGGTTACCCACGTCCGTATTAATGGGAATCCTGGAATAAGGGGAACACGATCTCTGCTTCGACAAGACGTGCCAAGGAAACCGCTTCGCTAAACGCGCTGAGGTGGTACAATAAAAACAATTCGAGTAAAGGCTTGGTAATGGTGTGACGTCACACCGCAAAATACGTCAGCAGATTGAACTTGTGTAATAATATTCTCTCTACGGTGGTACGAGGAATTTATTTTTGCAGAGCCAGACACTATCCTGGTGTTCGCAACCTTCTATAAATTATTCGGAGGAAGAACCCGCCTTGCAATGCCGAAGACAACATGTGCACCGGACTCGTCGTCATTGAAGCCTGGTTCAGGGGCTACTGAGGGAGTTCCGGACTAGGGGGTGTCCGGATAGCTGAACTATCATGATCAGCCGGACTCCAAGACTATGAAGATACAAGATTGAAGACTTCGTCCCGTGTCCAGATGGGACTTTCCTTGGCGTGGAAGGCAAGCTTGGCGATACGGATATGTAGATCTCCTACCATTGTAACCGACTCTGTGTAACCCTAGCCCTCTCCAGTGTCTATATAAAATGGATGGATTTATTCCATAGGACGAAAAACAATCATACCATAGGCTAGCTTCTAGGGTTTAGCCTCCTTGATCTCGTGGTAGATCCACTCTTGTAACACACATCATCAATATTAATCGAGAAGGACGTAGGGTTTTACCTCCATCAAGAGGGCCCGAACCTGGGTAAAACATCGTGTCCCTTGTCTCCTGTTACCATCCGCCTAGACGCACAGTTCGGGACCCCCTACCCGAGATCCGCCGGTTTTGACACCGACATGGGTGGTGGGTGGGCAGCGAATTCCTTCATTGGTTGCTTCCCACTCGAGCCGGACATAGTTCAACTCCGAGTCTCCCGACAAAGAGAGAGATTTTAATGAGTTCATCATGTCGCCACAGGGCGAGTGCTGGAAGATGTCCGCAGTGGTAGACTCCATAACTGGAGTCCAGCCTGGCTCGGCTGGCCCGAGGGTGTGCGGACCGGAGCCAACAACCGGATACGAATCCAGGTGCCCGGGGTTACAGGGCTACATAGAGGTGAGACCTGTGTTTGGCTCCACCACTGATGAGTATGCGGCCTGCGGGGCGGGGTCCACCCCTGCGTCCTTGGGCCGCACAACCTGCTTCGGATTTAGATCCGGCGCTACTGTAGGGGTGATATCCCGAGCATTGTCCGACAGTAGGTCTAGGCCGTGCTCGTCGTGACTGTTCGGCGCTCCTGGCACATGCCCGAATCTGTCGAAGATCAAGTCTCCGCGAATATCCGCCGTGTAGTTCAAGTTTCCGAACCTGACCTGGTGGCCAGGGGCGTAGCTGTTGATCTGCTCCAGATGACCAGGCAAATTGGCCCGCAGCGCGAAGCCGCCGAACACAAAGATCTGTCCGGGGAGAAAAGTCTCGCCCTGTACCGTGTTGTTGGCGATTGAAGACGCCATTAGGCCTCAAAGCGACAACACAGAGGAACTCTCAATGAAAGCACCAATGTCGGTGTCAAAACTGGCGGATCTTGGGTAGGGGGTCCCGATCTGTGCGTCTTAGGCTGATGGGAACATGAAGCAAGGGACACAATGTTTACCCAGGTTAGGACCCTCTCGATGGAGGTAAAACCCTACTTCCTGCTTGGTTAATATTGAAGACATGAGTAGTACAAGAGTAGAGCTACCACGAGATCATAGAGGCTAAACCCTAGGAGCTAGCCATTGATGGTATGATTGTAATTGTGATCGACCTTCTAAGGACCAACCTCTCCGGTTTATATAGACACCGGAGAGGGGTAGGGTTTACATGGAGTCGGTTACAAGGAAGGAAATATAATATCCGGATCGCTAAGCTTGTCTTCCATGCAAAGGAGAGTCCCATCCGGACACGGGCCGGAGTCTTGAGTCTTGTATCTTCACGCTTCAATAGTCCGGCCGATGTATATGAAGGAAATATGCCCTAGAGGCAATAATAAAGTTATTATTTATTTCCTTATAATCATGATAAATGTTTATTATTCATGCTAGAATTGTATTTACCGGAAACATAATACATGTGTGAATACATAGACAAACAAAGTGTCACTAGTATGCCTCTACTAGACTAGCTCGTTAATCAAAGATGGTTATGTTTCCTAACCATGAACAATGAGTTGTTATTTGATTAACGAGGTCACATCATTAGTAGAATGATCTGATTGACATGACCCATTCCATTAGCTTAGCACCCGATCGTTTAGTATGTTGCTATTGCTTTCTTCATGACTTATACATGTTCCTATGACTATGAGATTATGCAACTCCCGTTTACCGGAGGAACACTTTGGGTACTACCAAACGTCACAACGTAACTGGGTGATTATAAAGGAGTACTACAGGTGTCTCCAATGGTCGATGTTGGGTTGGCGTATTTCGAGATTAGGATTTGTCACTCTGATTGTCGGAGAGGTATCTCTGGGCCCTCTCGGTAATACACATCACATAAGCCTTGCAAGCATTACAACTAATATGTTAGTTGTGAGATGATGTATTACGAAACGAGTAAAGAGACTTGCCGGTAACGAGATTGAACTAGGTATTGGATACCGACGATCGAATCTCGGGCAAGTAACATACCGATGACAAAGGGAACAACGTATGTTGTTATGCGGTCTGACCGATAAAGATCTTCGTAGAATATGTAGGAGCCAATATGGGCATCCAGGTCCCGCTATTGGTTATTGACCGGAGACGTGTCTCAGTCATGTCTACATTGTTCTCGAACCCGTAGGGTCCGCACGCTTAAGGTTACGATGACAGTTATATTATGAGTTTATGCATTTTGATGTACCGAAGGTTGTTCGGAGTCCCGGATGTGATCACGGACATGACGAGGAGTCTCGAAATGGTCGAGACGTAAAGATTGATATATTGGAAGCCTATATTTGGATATCGGAAGTGTTCCGGGTGAAATCGGGATTTTACCGGAATACCGAGAGGGTTACCGGAACCCCCCGGGAGCTATTTGGGCCATAGTGGGCCTTAGTGGAAAAGAGAAGGGGCTGCCCTAGATGGGCTGCGCGCCACCCCCTTCCCCTAGTCCTATTAGGACTAGGAGAGGTGGCCGGCCCCCTCCTCCTCTTTTCCCCTCCGAGGAATCCTAGTTGGACTAGGATTGGAGGGGGAATCCTAATCCCAGAGGGAGTAGGACTCTCCTGCGCCTCCCCCCCTTGGCCGGCCAGCCTCCCCTCCTCTCCTCCTTTATATACGGAGGCAGGGGCACCTCTAAACACACAAGTTGACACAAGTTGATCCACGTGATCGATTCCTTAGCCGTGTGCGGTGCCCCCTGCCACCATATTCCTCGATAATACTGTAGCGGAGTTTTAGGCGAAGCCCTGCTGCTGTAGTTCATCAAGATCGTCACCATGCCGTCGTGCTGACGAAACTCTTCCCCGACACTTTGCTGGATCGGAGTCCGGGGATCGTCATCGAGCTGAACGTGTGCTCGAACTCGGAGGTGCCGTAGTTTCGGTACTTGATCGGTTGGATCGTGAAGACGTACGACTACTTCCTCTACGTCGTGTCATCGCTTCCGCAGTCGGTCTGCGTTGGGTACGTAGACAACACTCTACTCTCGTTGCTATGCATCACATGATCCTGTGTGCGCGTAGGAAATTTTTTGAAATTACTACGAAACCCAACAGTGGCATCCGAGCCTGGTTATTGATGTTGATGTTATATGCACGAGTAGAACACAAGTGAGTTGTGGACGATACAAGTCATACTGCCTACCAGCATGTCATATTTTGGTTCGGCAGTATTGTTGGACGAGATGACCCAGACCAACCTTACGCGTACGCTTACGCGAGACCGGTTCCCTCGACGTGCTTTGCACAGAGATGGCTTGCGGGCGACTGTCTCTCCAACTTTAGTTGAACCAAGTATGGCTACGCCCGGTCCTTGCGAAGGTTAAAACGGAGTCTATTTGACAAACTATCGGTGTGGTTTTGATGCGTAGGTGAGATTGGTTCTTACTTAAGCCCGTAGCAGCCACGTAAAACAAGCAACAACAAAGTAGAGGATGTCTAACTTGTTTTTGCAGGGCATGTTGTGATGTGATATGGTCAAAGCATGATGCTGAATTTTATTGTATGAGATGATCATGTTTTGTAACCAAGTTATCGGCAACTGGCAGGAGCCATATGGTTGTCGCTTTATTGTATGCAATGCAATCGCGATGTAATGCTTTACTTTATTACTAAACGGTAGTGATAGTCGTGGAAGCATAAGATTGGCGAGACGACAACGATGCTACGATGGAGATCAAGGTGTCGCGCCGGTGACGATGGTGATCATGACGGTGCTTCGGAGATGGAGATCACAAGCACAAGATGATGATGACCATATCATATCACTTATATTGATTGCATGTGATGTTTATCTTTTTATGCATCTTATCTTGCTTTGATTGACGGTAGCATTATAAGATGATCTCTCACTAAATTATCAAGAAGTGTTCTCCCTGAGTATGCACCGTTGCCAAAGTTCGCCGTGCCCAGACACCACGTGATGATCGGGTGTGATAAGCTCTACGTCCATCTACAACGGGTGCAAGCCAGTTTTTGCACACGCAGAATACTCAGGTTAAACTTGACGAGCCTAGCATATGCAGATATGGCCTCGGAACACGGAGACCGAAAGGTCGAGCGTGAATCATATAGTAGATATGATCAACATAACGATGTTCACCATTGAAAACTACTCCATCTCACGTGATGATCGGTTATGGTTTAGTTGATTTGGATCACGTAATCACTTAGAGGATTAGAGGGATGTCTATCTAAGTGGGAGTTCTTAAGTAATATGATTAATTGAACTTAAATTTATCATGAACTTAGTACCTGATAGTATCTTGCTTGTTTATGTTGATTGTAGATAGATGGCTCGTGCTGTTGTTCCGTTGAATTTTAATGCGTTCCTTGAGAAAGCAAAGTTGAAAGATGATGGTAGCAATTACACGGACTGGGTCCGTAACTTGAGGATTATCCTCATTGCTGCACAGAAGAATTCCGTCCTGGAAGCACCGCTGGGTGCCAGGCCTGCTGCTGGAGCAACGCCAGATGTTATGAATGTCTGGCAGAGCAAAGCTGATGACTACTCGATAGTTCAGTGTGCCATGCTTTACGGCTTAGAATCGGGACTTCAACGACGTTTTGAAACGTCATGGAGCATATGAGATGTTCCAGGAGTTGAAGTTAATATTTCAAGCAAATGCCCGGATTGAGAGATATGAAGTCTCCAATAAGTTCTATAGCTGTAAGATGGAGGAGAACAGTTCTGTCAGTGAGCATATACTCAAAATGTCTGGGTATAATAATCACTTGATTCAATTGGGAGTTAATCTTCCGGATGATTGCGTCATCGACAGAATTCTCCAATCACTGCCACCAAGCTACAAGAGCTTCGTAATGAACTATAATATGCAAGGGATGAACAAGACTATTCCCGAGCTCTTCGCAATGCTGAAAGCTGCGGAGGTAGAAATCAAGAAGGAGCATCAAGTGTTGATGGTTAACAAGACCACTAGTTTCAAGAAAAAGGGCAAAGGGAAGAAAAAGGGGAACTTCAAGAAGAACGGCAAGCAAGTTGCTGCTCAAGAGAAGAAACCTAAGTCTGGACCTAAGCCTGAAACTGAGTGCTTCTACTGCAAGCAGACTGGTCACTGGAAGCGGAACTGCCCCAAGTATTTGGCGGATAAGAAGGATGGCAAGGTGAACAAAGGTATATGTCATATACATGTTATTGATGTGTACCTTACTAGAGCTCGCAGTAGCACCTGGGTATTTGATACTGGTTCTGTTGCTAATATTTGCAACTCGAAACAGGGACTACAGAATAAGCGGGCACTGGCAAAGGACGAGGTGACGATGCGCGTGGGAAACGGTTCCAAAGTCGATGTGATCGCAGTCGGCACGCTACCTCTACATCTACCTTCGGGATTAATATTAGACCTAAGTAATTGTTATTTGGTGCCAGCGTTGAGCATGAACATTATATCTGGATCTTGTTTAATGCAAGACGGTTATTCATTTAAATCAGAGAATAATGGTTGTTCTATTTATATGAGTAATATCTTTTATGGTCATGCACCCTTGAAGAGTGGTCTATTTTTATTGAATCTCGATAGTAGTAATACACATATTCATAATGTTGAAGCCAAAAGATGCAGAGTTGATAATGAAAGTGCAACTTTTTTGTGGCACTGTCGTTTAGGTCATATCAGTATAAAGCGCATGAAGAAACTCCATACCGATGGACTTTTGGAACCACTTGATTATGAATCACTTGGTACTTGCGAACCGTGCCTCTTGGGCAAGATGACTAAAACACCGTTCTCCGGTACTATGGAGAGAGCAACAGATTTGTTGGAAATCATACATACCGATGTATGTGGCCCGATGAATATTGAGGCTCGTGGCGGATATCGTTATTTTCTCACCTTCACAGATGATTTAAGCAGATATGGGTATATTTACTTAATGAAACATAAGTCTGAAACATTTGAAAAGTTCAAAGAATTTCAGAGTGAAGTTGAAAATCATCGTAACAAGAAAATAAAGTTTCTACGATCTGATCGTGGAGGAGAATATTTGAGTTACGAGTTTTGGTGTACATTTGAAAAACTGTGGAATAGTTTCGCAACTCACGCCACCCGGAACACCACAGCGTAATGGTGTGTCCGAACGTCGTAATTGTACTTTACTAGATATGGTGCGATCTATGATGTCTCTTACTGATTTACCGCTATCATTTTGGGGATATGCTTTAGACACGACCGCATTCACGTTAAATAGGGCACCATCAAAATCCGTTGAGACGACGCCTTATGAACTGTGGTTTGGCAAGAAACCAAAGTTGTCGTTTCTTAAAGTTTGGGGCTGCGATGCTTATGTGAAAAAGCTTCAACCTGATAAGCTCGAACCCAAATCGGAGAAATGTGTCTTCATAGGATACCCAAAGGAAACTGTTGGGTACACCTTCTATCACAGATCCGAAGGCAAAACATTCGTTGCTAAGAATGGATCATTTCTAGAGAAGGAGTTTCTCTCGAAAGAAGTGAGTGGGAGGAAAGTAGAACTTGACGAGGTAACTGTACCTACTCCCTTACTGGAAAGTAGTTCATCACAGAAAACTGTTTCAGTGACACCTACACCAGTTAGTGAGGAAGCCAATGATAATGATCATGAAACTTCAGATCAAGATACTACTGAACCGCGTAGATCAACCAGAGTAAGATCCGCACCAGAGTGGTACGGTAATCCTGTTCTGGAGGTCATGCTACTAGATCATGATGAACCTACGAACTATGAAGAAGCGATGGTGAGCCCAGATTCCGTAAAGTGGCTTGAAGACATGAAATCTGAGATGGGATCCATGTATGAAAACAAAGTATGGACTTTGGTTGACTTGCCCGATGATCGGCAAGCAATTGAGAATAAATGGATTTTTAAGAAGAAGACTGACGCTGATGGTAATGTTACTGTCTACAAAGCTCGACTTGTCGCAAAAGGTTTTCGACAAGTTCAAGGAATTGACTACGATGAGACCTTCTCACCCGTAGCGATGCTTAAGTCCGTCCGAATCATGTTAGCAATTGCCGCATTTTATGATTATGAAATTTGGCAAATGGATGTCAAAACTGCATTCCTGAATGGATTTCTGGAAGAAGAGTTGTATATGATGCAACCAGAAGGTTTTGTCGATCCAAAGGGAGCTAACAAAGTGTGCAAGCTCCAGCGATCCATTTATGGACTGGTGCAAGCCTCTCGGAGTTGGAATAAACGTTTTGATAGTGTGATCAAAGCATTTGGTTTTATACAGACTTTCGGAGAAGCCTGTATTTACAAGAAAGTGAGTGGGAGCTCTGTAGCATTTCTGATATTATATGTGGATGACATATTACTGATTGGAAATGATATAGAATTTCTGGATAGCATAAAGGGATACTTGAATAAAAGTTTTTCAATGAAAGACCTCGGTGAAGCTGCTTACATATTAGGCATTAAGATCTATAGAGATAGATCAAGACGCTTAATTGGACTTTCACAAAGCACATACCTTGACAAAATTTTGAAGAAGTTCAAAATGGATCAAGCGAAGAAAGGGTTCTTGCCTGTGTTACAAGGTGTGAAATTGAGTAAAACTCAATGCCTGACCACTGCAGAAGATAGAGAGAATATGAAAGATGTTCCCTATGCATCAGCCATAGGCTCTATCATGTATGCAATGCTGTGTACCAGACCTGATGTGTGCCTTGCTATAAGTTTAGCAGGGAGGTACCAAAGTAATCCAGGAATGGATCACTGGACAGCGGTCAAGAACATCCTGAAATACCTGAAAAGGACTAAGGATATGTTTCTCATATATGGAAGTGACAAAGAGCTCATCGTAAAAGGTTACGTTGATGCAAGCTTTGACACTGATCCGGACGATTCTAAATCGCAAACCGGATACGTGTTTACATTAAACGGTGGAGCTGTCAGTTGGTGCAGTTCTAAACAAAGCGTCGTAGCGGGATCTACATGTGAAGCGGAATACATAGCTGCTTCGGAAGCAGCAAATGAAGGAGTCTGGATGAAGGAGTTCATATCCGATCTAGGTGTCATACCTAGTGCATTGGGTCCAATGAAAATCTTTTGTGACAATACTGGTGCAATTGCCTTGGCAAAGGAATCCAGATTTCACAAAAGGACCAAACACATCAAGAGACGCTTCAACTCCATCCGGGATCTAATCCAGGTGGGAGACATAGAGATTTGCAAGATACATACGGATCTGAATGTTGCAGACCCGTTGACTAAGCCTCTTCCACGAGCAAAACATGATCAGCACCAAAGCTCCATGGGTGTTAGAATCATTACAGTGTAATCTAGATTATTGACTCTAGTGCAAGTGGGAGACTAAAGGAAATATGCCCTAGAGGAAATAATAAAGTTATTATTTATTTCCTTATAATCATGATAAATGTTTATTATTCATGCTAGAATTGTATTTACCGGAAACATAATACATGTGTGAATACATAGACAAACAAAGTGTCACTAGTATGCCTCTACTAGACTAGCTCATTAATCAAAGATGGTTATGTTTCCTAACCATGAACAATGAGTTGTTATTTGATTAACGAGGTCACATCATTAGTAGAATGATCTGATTGACATGACCCATTCCATTAGCTTAGCACCCGATCGTTTAGTATGTTGCTATTGCTTTCTTCATGACTTATACATGTTCCTATGACTATGAGATTATGCAACTCCCGTTTACCGGAGGAACACTTTGGGTACTACCAAACGTCACAACGTAACTGGGTGAGTACTACAGGTGTCTCCAATGGTCGATGTTGGGTTGGCGTATTTCGAGATTAGGATTTGTCACTCCGATTGTCGGAGAGGTATCTCTGGGCCCTCTCGGTAATACACATCACATAAGCCTTGCAAGCATTACAACTAATATGTTAGTTGTGAGATGATGTATTACGGAACGAGTAAAGAGACTTGCCGGTAACAAGATTGAACTAGGTATTGGATACCGACGATCGAATCTCGGGCAAGTAACATACCGATGACAAAGGGAACAACGTATGTTGTTATGCGGTCTGACCGATAAAGATCTTCGTAGAATATGTAGGAGCCAATATGGGCATCCAGGTCCCGCTATTGGTTATTGACCGGAGACGTGTCTCGGTCATGTCTACATTGTTCTCGAACCCGTAGGGTCCGCACGCTTAAGGTTACGATGACAGTTATATTATGAGTTTATGCATTTTGATGTACCGAAGGTTGTTCGGAGTCCCGGATGTGATCACGGACATAACGAGGAGTCTCGAAATGGTCGAGACGTAAAGATTGATATATTGGAAGCCTATATTTGGATATCGGAAGTGTTCCGGGTGAAATCGGGATTTTACCGGAATACCGAGAGGGTTACCGGAACCCCCCGGGAGCTATTTGGGCCATAGTGGGCCTTAGTGGAAAAGAGAAGGGGCTGCCCTAGATGGGCTGCGCGCCACCCCCTTCCCCTAGTCCTATTAGGACTAGGAGAGGTGGCCGGCCCCCTCCTCCTCTTTTCCCCTCCAAGGAATCCTAGTTGGACTAGGATTGGAGGGGGAATCCTACTCCCAGAGGGAGTAGGACTCTCCTGCGCCTCCCCCCCTTGGCCGGCCAGCCTCCCCTCCTCTCCTCCTTTATATACGGAGGCAGGGGCACCTCTAAACACACAAGTTGACACAAGTTGATCCACGTGATCGATTCCTTAGCCGTGTGCGGTGCCCCCTGCCACCATATTCCTCGATAATACTGTAGCGGAGTTTTAGGCGAAGCCCTGCTGCTGTAGTTCATCAAGATCGTCACCACGCCGTCGTGCTGACGAAACTCTTCCCCGACACTTTGCTGGATCGGAGTCCGGGGATCGTCATCGAGCTGAACGTGTGCTCGAACTCGGAGGTGCCGTAGTTTCGGTACTTGATCGGTTGGATCGTGAAGACGTACGACTACTTCCTCTACGTCGTGTCATCGCTTCCGCAGTCGGTCTGCGTTGGGTACGTAGACAACACTCTACTCTCGTTGCTATGCATCACATGATCCTGTGTGCGCGTAGGAAATTTTTTGAAATTACTACGAAACCCAACAGTATATAGTCCGGCTGTCCGGATACCCCCTAATCCAGGACTCCCTCAGTAATGACTAGTGAGCTGTCAAATCACAGAACCCCACATTCACCACAGTAAGTTGCTCGGACGAAGCAACCATCATTTTTCCGTTCCTTGAATCCGCTGGTACTCCCATATTCCCACAGTAATAAGTTGCTCGGGCAAATCAACCATCACTATATCCGCTCACATGTGACGACCACAGGAGCTATCCATTTAGATTGTATGTTAAAAAAAATAAAGTCAATAACTAATGCGGCAAACTTTCAAAATAATAATAATAATGCGGCACCTCGGGCCAATGCGGCCAGATCGCATTTTGCACGATAAATTACCCACCATGCTTCGTTGACATGTGGTCCCGTTCCAACATATCAGTGAGACGATGGGGAGTCCTTTTCTACTAGTATTTCCGAACGGACATGTGGGCCGGGGCTCCTCTTCGTGTACTGTGGCAAACTGGCAACCGTCCACCGGCTCTTCGCCTTTCCCTCTAGATTTGGACCTGCTGTTGCACGCTCTTCCTCTCCCTCCTCCATTTTCCTTCACCCTTCCTTCTACCATTGTTCGATTGTATTCTCCATGGAGGGAATAGGCCGGAAACGACCCCGTTATTCTTGCCACAATCCGAAAGATGACGTGGTGGAGGAACTCATTGATCGGTGTGACATCATCACCTCGGCTAGCATGGCAGGTTCATTCAAGACCATTCTGGACTCAACTAATAACATCATTACAAGGAACCCAAGGGTCAAGGAGCGGTTTGATCTCCCCTATCTTCTTCGCCGTGACCCTCATGACTGGTGCGGGGACGACGGAGGCCTCGCCTTGTGCAAGTTGATGCTGCTTGATAATGATACGTATGATGTTAAGATGCCATCACTTGAGGGCAAGGATTGGGCAGGCGCAAATGGAGGTTGGGTTGTTTATATTGGGTACAACTGCGAGTGGGAACTTGTGAATGTGTACACTCATCACCGTGTTCCACTTCAAAAAATCTCAGCAGACTGCCCAGAGGTTGAGCACACCGGTATTGTACGCACATTCAAATACGATCATGGTGACTGTCTTCTACAGAAGATAGCAATTTGTCGAGTTCCCAACCGCTATTGGAATTACAAGAACTATGAAGTTGTTGCTATCTTCGACAAGCTTGTTGCCGTCCTTTGTGGTTCAAATCGATGGATATTGCTCAAAAATCAGTTTCTATACACGGATGTGTACTGTGATGCAATTCAATACGAGGGTCTTGTGTTTGCTTCCACCGCTCATGGCATTGTTTTTGCATGCGATCCTCGTAGTTTCGGTACGTTTGTCTTCCACTGTGATTATAATTGTTTCATCCACATGCATGAGGGTTAGCAAGTTTCCCTTTACTAATTAACCTTCTTCTTGTGTTTCCAAGGTCCTATGAACATTCCACCACCTATACTTGAAAATTTTTATAACCAAGGGGGAGATGACGATGGTGATGATCATGAGCATGAGGACGAGCAGAACTTATATACTCAGTGGCGCCTGGCATCCAATGGATCACCTCTTCTTGTCTGTATACAACGTAGTGAGTTTGTTACTACTGAGGGAGCACGTGTTATCTCCCATGGTCGCACTCTCCGGACCTATTCCAACACTCATTGCATGGTATTCGGGATGGATACTAGTGTGGTAGCACCAACACCTTCTCCCTGGTACAGAATTGATAGTCTTGGAGAAAACTCGCTCTTCCTTTGACAAAACTATCCGATGATGGTGAAAGGCGATCCAACTATTGTTGACACAACGTTACTAGTACCATTTATGAGAAGCAACTGTGTCTATACCTCGGACAGTTGGTTGGTTCCCTACCCTGGTACTGATATAGTAGGCCGCTTCAACCTGGATGATTAGTCCTACGTTGGTCTCGAGATTGACAATAGATGGCCCGTCCCAGAGAATCACTTGTGGTTCAAAGCAAGAGTTTCCAACGCCGAGGATTGGTTGAGTTGAAGTTCATTTCATTGCTTGTTATTTGTTGTGTGATGAAAACTTTAGTATTTATAATGTATCCTTGTTGTCGATGTGGGTTGATGACCTATTGTATGTAATAAAATGACATGCCTGTGATAAACTTACTAAATTTATGAATGGCTTTCGTGTCGCTTCTCTGAGTGAGTGGTGCGACGAGGCAAAAAAATATTTTCCGAATACATAATTGTACGTGCATTGCAATAGGTTATTGCATGAGGCCAATCAACAATAGTAGTACACTATTTGTACTAGCTTCACATGCTTCGCGCGTCGGGCGGGTGTTTTTACTGTAGCCATATGTTAATGTGTTCGTTGTACATAACCAGCACCTCGAATGCTCGATACTAGTACTATATAAGTAGTAGTAGGAGTAGTAAGGTGGCATGGGCCAGAACAAGCATTCACGTCCAGGAGTACGGCACACGCCACCAGCACGACATCCATCTGACACCATATTTCTTGGAGTTCCTGCTAGAGCAATCTCTTCAACCTCGTCGTTTCTCTAACTTCAGCCATCATGCGGCGGGCGAGGTGGGGGTTTGCCGATAGTCAGTTTCCTCAATTGTGGTCCCACTTGTAAGGCCAACTCCATCGCACGACCCCAAATGGACCTCCGTTTTGCACGAACTCCAACAATAATTTTGACTAGAAAAGCAAGACCAAAGAAAACAAGAACCACAAGAATACAATTTAGAAGATATCCAACTTCCATAACTGCTCCTGTAAGTTGGATTAGTGCCTTCTCGATGCATTCATTGTTGATCTGCGGAGGCTCGATCTTGCGTGGTTCTTTCTTCTTCGAGTGTAAAGAAGTAGACGTTGCTTCCTCGCATCTAGTCTCATGTCTAGCCTCTATTCTAGTAGAAGTATCAACAAGTGCACTAGTCTCATCTCTAGCCTCTATGCTAGCTAAAGGTGCTAGAACATCTACTAAATTGCGCTCTATCAATATATCGATGTACTCTTCTTCCCAATACCAAAACTTGCATCCATTCCATTCCACAATAATTTTTTAAGTTAGCACAACTAGTCTAGTCCGAGATCACAACTGAAGATTTGGTCGGGTTCTTCCTCCTTTTGCTGACACGTGGGACATCCAGCATCCAAGTCGTGTCATGCAAGAAAATAGAGTGGTAGTTGAAGCCACGTGATGTGCATCTTGGGTTAAACTGTAAATAGAATCTTACTACTCTTGAGTAACTCCAAAAGCGGCCACCGAAGATCTTTATTGGATTTGTTTTTCATCATGAGCACGTCGAGGTGAAAGATGTGCAGGTTCAATGGGTCCTCTTGCGTTTTTACTGACATAGGGGGACCGCATGTGAGCAAACAGACGATGGGCTCCGCGCGTCCGCTGGCTGGCTGAGAAGAGAGATAGAGGAGGGCTGAGCACGGACTCCAGGAAATTTGTTCTACGTAAACAGCACCTCGATATTCATGTGTGGTTGTTTCTAGAATAAAAAAAGGAGGTACTACTACGCCTAGCCTAAGGTTAGTAGGTGACCTTGCGCTTGGCTCTTCGCCTCTTCCGGAAGTCGATGGTTCTACAGTAGTACTTTTGGCAATCTGACACCAAATGAACTACTGCACGTCCACTGCTTGTAAGCAAAGTTTCTCCTCGTGCTGCGAGCCACCACGCACGCGTTGGCGAGGGAGAAGGAGTAATCAAACTTCTCATCGTTCTACGAGTTGACGGGACACATCAAAGTTATTTAGTACGTACTCTCTCTCTCTCTCTAAAAAAGGGCTGACCATGTCGTTGCTACCATCCCATGCTCCGTCGTTGAGTACGTCCACTATTCATGTGCCATCAAGGAGAAAAAATATTGCGTAGCTGCCATCGAAGTGCACGACTCACTTACGCACTGCTTATCTGATTATCTCCATTTTCTTGCATGACACGTGCACCTTTGTCACGCCCAATATGCGACCCTATCCAAAAGGAACTCGAAGGTCCCACCAAGGATAGACCCGCATATTGAAACGCTTTTGCAAGGTGGATATCATTACATCAACATTACATAATAGATTGTCACATCCCTAGTCCTGGTATGCAGTAGGCTAGCCCTTCATGTGTGCATCATGTTTAACTTTCAAATGAATTTGAAATGGGGACTGTTCAAACCCTAGCACCTAATGAATTCTGCTAGGTTCAACTAAAAAATATTTTCAATAAACCCAAAATGCTCCTTAGAAAAGTTCATGATTTTTGTTAAAGGTGAAAACCTCTGCCAAAAATGATGAACATATTTCTAGGCCATTTTGGATTTTTGAATTAAATCTTATTATATTTGACTTTGGGCATTTAAATTCTATAAATAATTTAAATGTTCAAATAATGTTGGAACTATTTTTGGGCCACTAAAATAATTTAGCAAGTGTCCATGAATATTTTCAGGATTTTAGGAAATGCCTTGGTATTTTTCCTAAGCTCAAAATAGAGGCAAATAATTAGAAAACAAAAACAAATTAGAAAACAGAAGAGAGGGAGAGCTTACCTGGCGCTCACCTGGCAGCCCAGCCAGCCCACCTGGCAGCCCACTGGCCGGCCCAGCACTGTGTTGGCCCGTGCCAGCCACCTGCTTCCTCTCGCCAGGCAGGCAGAGAGGAGCGCGCCGGCGCGCACGCGGGCGCCACGCCACCAGGCTGTCTGCCTGCGCCGCCTGGACACCGCGACGCCTCGCGTCTTCTCCTTGGTGCCACCCCGCAGCCCCCTTGGCCCCTCTCACTCTCTCTCGTGCTCTTCCCCCTCCTCTGCTCTCTCTCCCTCTCTGCCCGAGCGGAGCTCACCGCCGCCGTACGCCATAGACGCAGCCTCCATGCTCCCCTCGCCTCCCCGACGTGTCCACGAGCATCGCCACGCCTCCCTCGTCCTCCCTATCCAGCCACGCCTCGCCGGAGGCCCTGCATCGACGCCATCATCGTCATCTTCATCCTCGGATCGGCGGAGATCCCCGTCGTCGATGCGCCACACCCAGAGCTTCCCCAACCTCGCCGTCACCTCTGCTTCCCCCGTCGTGAGCTTCTCTCTCTATCCCCCCTGCTACCTCACTCCCGCGCGTCCTCTAGCCGCATCTTCTGTCAAGGCCGAAACCCACCGCCGCACAAGCTCGTCGCCGGTGATGCTCCGGTGACCATTTGGTCCCGGGAATGCGCCCATCGTACTCACAGCACCACGTAGACGCCGTAGGTGCTAATCGCACATCGCCACGGCCACCGCAACCGCGTCCCCGCACGCCCCCGAGCTCCGGCCACCGCAAAGCTCGTCGCCGGTGCTTCTGTAGGCCACCCCAGCTCCAGCCGCCTCCACCACTGGATGCGCCACTCCGCCAGCTCCCCGTAGATGCTCCCCGCGCGCCAAACCGGACCCCATAGCAAAATCCCGATGCCCTCCACCGCGTT
Source organism: Triticum dicoccoides (assembly GCF_002162155.2). Classification (NCBI taxonomy): domain Eukaryota; kingdom Viridiplantae; phylum Streptophyta; class Magnoliopsida; order Poales; family Poaceae; genus Triticum; species Triticum dicoccoides. The sequence continues at coordinate 21,070,473 of NC_041383.1, forward strand.
TTGGTCGCCGCCGACAGAACTCCGGCAAAGCCGACGTGGCGCTGTCGTTAGCCACTAATTACGCCCTAACAAACCCCCCTAGCTCACTGACACCTGGGCCCCACGCCCTAACTAATCTAGGTTTAATTTCTGTTTAGATTAGGTTAATAAGGTGGGACCCACCAGTCAGAGTTGACTATGCTGACATGTCCGTTGACCCGACCCCACCTGTCAGTGTCACTAATAACACTGGGTCACTGACCAGTGGAACCCACTGGTCAGATTTGACCTGGCCAACCGCAGTTGACCAGCTAACGTCATAGTGATGCAATGCTGACGCAGTTAACCATTTTCTGGATTTAATTTAATTCTGAAAATTCCAGAAAATGCCCAAAACTTCTAAAATTCATAGAAATTCAACCGTAGCTCCAAATCAAATTATTTATATATGAAAAATGATCAGAAAAATTCAATCTATCCATCTGTACCATTTTCATGCATGTTAGAACAACTTATGACTACTATTTAGGACAATTCAATTAAATGACATTTAAACCTTCACGTATGGAGTTTGAATTTGAATCTTGGATTCAAACCAACTTCATTTAACTTGTTGCTAGTTGCATTAGCTCAAACCACAGCATATTACCATGTCACATTCATGCATCACATTGTTGCATTGCATTGATTGTGTTCTCCCTTGTTTGTCGGTATTTGTCCCCTCTCAGTAGACGACGTTCCGACGATGAGTTCGATGACACCGATGAAGAACTATATTATCTTCAGAAGTGCCAGGCAAGCAAAACCCCCTTGTTCATTTCGATAAAATCCCACTGCTCTCTTTTACTGCATTAGGACAACAACGACATATTTGTTACTTGATGCGGTAGCTGAACCCCTTTATCCTCTGCATGACGTGTCATTGCCACAGTAAATAGATGAAACCCACTAGCATGAGTAGGAGTTGTTTGAGCCCTAATGTGCCTACTCATTCATGCTTGTTTGCCATGCCTGCTACTGCTTAGAGATGAGTCAGGTCTGATTCATCGGGAATGAATTGGAATGTGGTGAACATGTCCTACTGTGTGTGAGCTAAGTGTGTGAACACGATTTGGCAAATGTAGTGGTGAGAGGCCATGTAGGAGTACATGGTGGGTTGTCTCATTGAAACCGTCCTCAAGAACTGAGTTATGTGTTTGTGATCCATGAACAGCTACTACCACACATTGGGTTCCGGTAACTCGGCCCCTCTCGGCTTATTAATCAACTTGATCTCTGTCCAGGAGTTGCAACTAGTTTCTAGTGTTTGTAGGTAGTGTTAGTAGTCTACCAAGTGGCACCCGATACACGTGGGCTTGGGACAGACTAGGCACCCTGGCCCGGTGTACCAAGTGGCACCCGGATGGTGGACTTGGGAACCCTGCACACATCATGGGCCATGAGCGACACCCCGGCCGGATCTCCTTGCGGATGGAACCCGAATAGGCGATAAACCTGGACTAGAGACTTGTGTGGTTAGTCAGGTCGTGGCCGACTCCCTCGCCAGGCTTCCGCTTGAAGGTTGCCGAGATACATGACATGTACATGGCGGTAAGTGGCGAGAGCGTGTGTGAAGAAGTACACCCCTGCAGGGTTAACATCATCTATTCGAATAACCGTGTCCGCGGTAAAGGACTTCTGGGTTGCCTGTACAGTTCATAGACAAGTGAAAGTGGATACTCTAAAATACGCAAGATAAGCGTGAGTGCTATGTATGGCGTTCTCGTAGGGAGACGGGAGCGGATCCATAGTGGTGTATTGATATGGTGAATATGTGGACTCGTGTGCGCCACCTCAAAAGAGTTACTTGCAGTCGTAGTTCAGGATAGCCACCGAGTCAAAGCTGGCTTGCTGCAGTTAAACCCCACCATCCCCTTGTTGATAATGATGCATATGTAGTTAGATCTGATGTAAGTCTTGCTGGGTACATTTGTACTCATGTTGCTCAATTTATGTTTTTGCAGAGAGACTTCAGTCTCGATAGTAGTACCACGTGGACTTCGATGTTTAGCTTGTTACCTCAGCTACGATCTTGTGCCCTCGGCAGGATCTGGTAGATAGTCAGGCTTCTCAGCCTTTTTCATTTGTAGATGTCTGTACTCAGACATGTTAAGCTTCCGCATGTGCTTTGACTTGTATGCTCTGATTGTTGGGTCATGAGACCCATGTTTGTAATATCTCGCTCCTCGGAGCCTATTGAATAAAATACTTGAGTTGTAGGGTCATGTTGTGATGCCATGTTGTACTTGCACATATCGAGCATATTGTGTGTATGTTATTGAAATGCTTGGTATGTGTGGGATCTGACTATCTAGTTGTTTATCCTTAGTAGCCTCTCTTACCGGGAAATTTCTCCTAGTGCTTCCACTGAGCCATGGTAGCTTGCTACTGCTCCGGAACACTTAGGCTGACCGGCATGTGTCCTTCTTCGTTCCTGTGTTTCTCCCTTCGGGGAAATGTCACGCGATGAATACCGGAGTCCTGTTAGCCAGATACAGCCCGGTTCACCGGAGTCCTGTTAGCCCAGTGCTACAGCCTGGATTCACTCGCTGATGACCGACACGTTCGATGCTGGGTCATGGATGCCTGTCCCTGTAAGTTTGTGCCACTTTGGGTTTACGACTAGCCATGTCAGCCCGGGTTCTTTGTCATATGGATGCTAGCGGCACTATCATATACGTGAGCCAAAAGGCGCAAACGGTCCCGGGCCAGGTAAGGTGGCACCCGTGGGAATACCGTGCATGAGGCCGCAAAGTGATATGATGTGTTACATGCTAGATCGGTGTGACTTAGGATCGGGGTCCTGACATAGATGGGGATACATACAAGAGGCATACAATGCCACACGAATACAACATCACAATACATAAGAGCAACATCCGACTACGGATGAAACACAAACAGAAGCTCAAACGACATCCACCCTGCTAGCCCAGGCTGCCGACCTGGAACCTATCCCCTGATCGGAGAAGAAGCAGAAGAAGAACTCCGAAACAAGCAAGCATCACTCTCGCGTCATGAACATCGCATAACCTGTACCTGCAACTGTTGTTGTAGTAATCTGTGAGCCACGAGGACTCAGCAATCCCATTACCATGGGTATCAAGACTAGCAAAGCTTAAAAGGGAATGGAAGGGGTAAAGTGGTGAGGCTGCAGCAGCGACTAAGCATGATATGGTGGCTAACATACGCAAATAAGAGCGAGAAGAGAGCAAACGGAACGGTCATGAACTAGCAATGATCAAGAAGTGATCCTGAACTCCTACTTACGTCAAACATAACCCAAAAACCGTGTTCACTTCCTGGACTCCGCCAAAAAGAGACCATCATGGCTACACACACGGTTGATGCATTTTAATTCGGATCTGGTGTCAAGTTATCTACAACCGGACATTAACAAATTCCCATCTGCCTATAACCGCAGGCACGGCTTTCGGAAGATTATACCCTGCAGGGGTGTCCCAACTTAGCCCATGATAAGCTCTCGCGATCTACGAAGGATATTCCTTCTCCCAGGAAGACCCAATCAGACTCGGAATCCCGGTTTACAAGACATTTTGACAACGGTAAAAAAAGACCAGCAAGACCGCCCGATGCGCTGACAATCCCGATAGGAGCTGCACATATCTCGTTCTCAGGGCAACACCGGATAAGCGAAGCGTACAGGAACCGACGTAACCCAAGTTGCCAAGGGATGGCCCCGCACGGTGCTCTAGTTTGGACCAACACTTAGACAAGCATTGGCCCGGGGGGGCTGTAATAAAGATGACCCTTGGGTTAATTACTCCCAAGGGAAATGTAGGTGGTGGTGAGGAAAATGGTAAAACCAATGTTGGGACTTGCTGGAGGAGTTTTATTCAAAGTGAACTGTCAAGGGGGTCCCATAAATCACCCAACCGCGTAAGGAACGCAAAATCCGGGAACATAACACCGGTATAACAGAAACTAGGGCGGCAAGAGTGGAACAAAACACCAGGCATAAGGTCGAGCCTTCCACCCTTTACCAAGTATATAGATGCATTAATAATATATAAGAGATATTGTGATATCCCAACAAAATCCTGTCCACCATGGAGCAATCTTCAACTTCACCTGCAACTAGCAACGCTATAAGAGGGGCTGAGCAAAGCGGTAACATAGCCAAGCAACGGTTTGCTAGGAATAGTGTCAAAGGTCAGAGGTTCATGGCAATTTGGGAGGCTTGATGAGCAAAAGATAGGTAACGCAGCAAAGCGATAGAACAAAGGAACTAGCATAGCAATGGTAGTAGTGAGATCCAGGGTAGCGGTCATCTTGCCTGAAATCCCGCAAGGAAGAAGAACGAGTCCATGAAGAAGACGAACGGATGAAGCCGAACCAAGCGTAGACGAACGAATCCTCATGATCGCAACGAAACAGGAACTATCGAAAAGAAGCACACAACATGGTAAACACACCTCACATAGACAAGACATGATGCACAAACGAGTATGATGCAAGACAAGACTACATGAAGCTACTCATGGCAAGAGATGATGCAAACAAGAGCAACACATCAAGGCAAGTTTAAATGAGGCCGGGAACAACATATAACAATTCCGGTAAGTCCTCATATGCATATATCGAAATTGGTCCAGATATGAGTAAACATTATGTTCAAGTTGTTAAACAGCAAGTTAAGATGCAACAAGATGATCTACACGAAATTCTAGTCAAGTTACATCTAAAGTTAATTTAGTTCGGAGCTACGGCCTAGAAGAGATGAGCAACACAAGTTAAACATGGCATTGATGCAAAATGCACCCAAACATCAAGCAAACACACCAAAAAAAGGATGCAACAAGATAATATGAAACTACATGCAAAATCACGCAAGTTTCATATAGAGCACACTCAAAACGGAGCAACGGTTCAACACACACACACACATTATACGAGTTATAGCAACAATCTGTCCAAAACAGCAACTAGGCATATTGCAAGCATCAAAACAACATGCTACAGGACCTCAACAAGAAAACAAAAGGCATGGGCATGATGTACAGGTAAAGCATAACAAATGAGGCACGGGGAGATGCGTCCGGGCAGCCGGGGAGATGCGTCCGGCGGTGCGCAGGGGAACATGCTAGGGTTTCGGGGGTTTGGACTGTGAAATTTCGGGGGGAGGGGCATATTTATAGGTAGAGGGAGCTAGGAGACTCCAAATGAGGCACGGTTTTCACCCACACAATCGTGATCGAACGACCGAGAGCATGGAGGGGAGTTAGATGGGTTTTGGGCCACTTTGGAAGGGTGTTGGGCTGCAAAGAGAAAGGGGTGTTTTGCGGTTACCCGGTTAACCATTGGAGTACCAAACGACCTCCAAATGGCACGAAACTTGACAAGTGGTCTACCGGTGGTATACCAAGGCTGCTTGACAAACCTCGGGCCATTCCGAGAACGTTTAGCACCCGCTCACGAAGAGAGGCAAGAAGGGGACGCCGGATGACATAGGAGCGTCGGATTGCAAAATGGACAACGGGGAAAATGCTCGGATGCATGAGACGAACACGTATGCAAAATGAAATGCACATGAAGACATGATAAAATGCAACACACAAGCAAATGACATGGCAATGACAACGAATAACTGGCGGACACCTGGCGCAACGAATCTGGGGCGTTACAACACTCCTCCACTAACAAGAGATCTCGTCCCAAGATCTTAGGACCGAGACTGAAGGGAAAAGGGGATGAGGTGAAACAAGAACTCAAGATAAGAAGCAAAGAATAGAGAGAACTCGAGAATAAGAGAGGAACAACGAGAATGACGAGAATCGAAAGCTCATGGAATCAGATAGACTATGAAAACACTCCGGTTAGAACGAGATAAGAAACGAATAAGACTGAAAGGATTTAGGCAGCACTCCGGCTGAAACATGGAAAGAATAAAACATGAACTTAAGAAGATGTAATGATACTGACGAGATAACCATGCAATGCCTCCGGGAGAATTGAAAGAATGAGCACCTCGGGAAGCAATAAGAAGAAGATACTTGAGCTCTTTCAACAAAATCTTGATGAACTCATGAAGAATGAATTAAATCATGATGATCCACCATCAAGAACTCCGATGACAAAATGAGATAGGAATGAAGGAAGAAAGAATAAGCTTAAAGCTTGCGATGACTTAGATGGAGGTTCCGACGAAATGGCCGAGGAAATTTGAACTCCGGAAAAGAAAAGATGGAGAACACTTGGAACTAGAATTTATTCATCAAGAACAAACTCCGAAGGAAGGGATTACTCACTTTGAGGAAATAAGAATAAGATTTATTGTATGCTTATCCTTCATCAAATTAAATTGATGACAAGCAATGGATTTTGCATACTACTTATTATTCTCGTTGAAAAAGGATTAAGGGGAAACATAGCACAAAACTTGAGAAAGTCTTCATGAACCACCGGTAGGATTGGAAGGAACGAATGAATATATGTGAAAAGAACGGAAATAAATCTTGAAAGAACCACCGTAAGAATTTGGAAATGACTGATGAAAGAGAATGAATCACCGAGAAGAATTAGGAGAACAAATATGCTAGAGGGGATTTAGATGTAAAAGAACGAGAAGAACTCGAACTGATAAAGAATACTTGAACGAAGCACTGGGATAAATAGAGAATGATAGCTGGAATGATGGCCCCCGGTGGAAAGAAACAGAAATCAACTCCTGACATATTCCGGATGGGTAAGAAAAGAATATCTGACAACTGGAATAATTCGAGAGTGTAACCAGAAGCTAGAACCATGAATGTTCGAGAGAACGGGCACAATTAGAGGGAAAACTCTTCTTCGGTCTTCAAATGACAACGAGAAACATCACCAAAATTATTTGAGGTACTGCGGGAGAATGAAAAGCAAAGAGGTTGAGCCAACAATGAAAATGATTTGAAATCGATCTTGGAGAAGGCATGTGACTGATGGGATCCATTCTTACGTCACACTTGAAAAGAATTAGAGAATAGCTCCGGGGAATTAGAAGAGTCAGGTAAGATCCTGGGAAAAGACCTGTGGGTTAGGGCCCACTAAAGAGATAACACCGTCGGAAAGGGTTTGTTGAACAGATAGATGATGCACCGGAACAATTGAAATATTTGAATGAGGTGACAACCTCGAATTAATTGGAACACAGACGAATCTTCTGAGATGTGTTGCGAACTCCGGAATGATTGAATGGCGAGAGGCAAACGAGCAGGGAAAACACTTGAGCCGAGGAAAAGAATATAATCAACACCGAATACTTGAATTGGGTCCACCGGAAAAAGAAAAGGATGAAGAATGACGAACGAGACGAGAATTCACCGGTTGAAACAATTGACGAAAGACTAATGGTTCCGCATGAATGAAATTGATGCTCGAAAGAG
>NC_041383.1:21078432-21087777 GCF_002162155.2 Triticum dicoccoides
CTCGAAAGAGACTCAAACTCCGGGAAGAAAAGGGTGGGAGGGCGGGAAAAACAAAGGCAACTTGGAAGGGTAAACCGACGAATATCTTGAAGAGAAAACACCGGTAGAAATCATTAAGAAAGAAGGCAAAGACTTCACACGAGTAAGATGGATACTCGATTACGGACTCCAGTTCTGAGAAGAAGAAGGGGTGGGCGGGTGGGAAAAGAAAACAACTGAGGATTGAACTCAAAGATGAAGAGGCTCGAGTCGACTTGACGAGAAATGCACCGGATGAAAAGAGCTGAGAACCAACGATCGGAAAACCAACTGCGTGATCCTAAAGAAAATTTGAAGGGGAAGAGGAGTAATTCAAAACACCTACGCCAAGATTCCTCACCAGAGCGACGAAGGGGCTGAGGAGTAAAAAGAATTCCTACTCTCCGATATAACTAGACTCCAAAATCAGTTTTCTTCTAGACTCAACAACGGCCAGACTACACGATCAATCAAGGGGGCTCCTAGGGTTGGTCGAGGCTCTGATACCAACTTGTCACGCCCAATATGCGACCCTATCCAAAAGGAACTCGAAGGTCCCACCAAGGATAGACCCGCATATTGAAACGCTTTTGCAAGGTGGATATCATTACATCAACATTACATAATAGATGGGAATACATACAAGAGGCATACAATGCCACACGAATACAACATCACAATATATAAGAGCAACATCCGACTATGGATGAAACACAAACAGAAGCTCAAACAACATCCACCCTGCTAGCCCAGGCTGCCGACCTGGAACCTATCCCCTGATCAAAGAAGAAGCAGAAGAAGAACTCTGAAACAAGCAAGCATCGCTCTCGTGCCATGAACATCGCATAACCTATACCTGCAACTGTTGTTGTAGTAATCTGTGAGCCACGAGGACTCAGCAATCCCATTGCCATGGGTATCAAGAGTAGCAAAGCTTAAAGGGAATGGAAGGGGTAAAGTGGCTAAGCATGATATGGTGGCTAACATACGCAAATAAGAGCGAGAAGAGAGCAAAGGGAACGGTCGTGAACTAGCAATGATCAAGAAGTGATCCTGAACTCCTACTTACGTCAAACATAACCCAGAAATCGTGTTCACTTCCCGGACTCTGCCGAAAAGAGACCATCACGGCTACACACACGGTTGATGTGTTTTAATTCGGATCTGGTGTCAAGTTATCTACAACCGGACATTAACAAATTCCCATCTGCCTATAACCGCAGGCACGACTTTCGAAAGATTATACCCTGCAGGGGTGTCCCAACTTAGCCCATGATAAGCTCTCGCGATCAACGAAGGATATTCCTTCTCCCAGGAAGACCCGATCAGACTCGGAATCCCGGTTTACAAGACATTTCGACAATGGTAAAACAAGACCAGCAAGACCGCCCGATGCACCGACAATCCCGATAGGAGCTGCACATATCTCGTTCTCAGGGCAACGCCGGATAAGCGAAGCGTACAGGAACCGACGTAACCCAAGTTGCCAAGGGATGGCCCTGCACGGTGCTCTAGTTTGGACCAACACTTAGACAAGCATTGGCCCGGGGGGCTGTAATAAAGATGACCCTTGGGTTAATTACTCCCAAGGGAAATGTAGGTGGTGGTGAGGCAAATGGTAAAACCAATGTTGGGCCTTGCTGTAGTTGTTTTATTCAAAGCGAACTGTCAAGGGGGTCCCATAAATCACCCGACCGCGTAAGGAACACAAAATCCAGGAACATAACACTGGTATAACAGAAACTAGGGCGGCAAGAGTGGAACAAAACACCAGGCATAAGGCCGAGCCTTCCACCCTTTACCAAGTATATAGATGCATTAATAATATATAAGAGATATTGTGATATCCCAACAAAATCTTGTCCACCATGGAGCAATCTTCAACTTCACCTGCAACTAGCAACACTATAAGAGGGGCTGAGCAAAGCGGTAACATAGCCAAGCAACGGTTTCCTAGGAATAGTGTCAAAGGTTAGAGGTTCATGGCAATTTGGGAGGCTTGATGAGCAAAAGATAGGTAACGCAGCAAAGCGATAGAACAAAGCAACTAGCATAGCAATGATAGTAGTGAGATCCAGGGTAGCGGACATCTTGCCTTAAATCCCGCAAGGAATAAAAACGAGTCCATGAAGAAGACGAACTGATGAAGCCGAACCAAGCGTAGACGAACGAATCCTCACGATCGCAATGAAACAGGAACTATTGAAAAGAAGCACACAACATGGTAAACACACCTCACATAGACAAGACATGATGCACAAACGAGTATGATGCAAGACAAGACTACATGAAGCTACTCATGGCAAGAGATGATGCAAACAAGAGCAACACATCAAGGCAAGTTTAAATGAGGCCGGGAACAACATATAACAATTCCGGTAAGTCCTCATATGCATATATCGAAATTGGTCCAGATCTGAATAAACATTATGTTCAAGTTGTTAAACAGCAAGTTAAGACGCAACAAGATGATCTACACGAAATTCTAGTCAAGTTACATCTAAAGTTCATTTAGTTCGGAGCTACGACCAAGAAGATATGAGCAACACAAGTTAAGCATGGCATTGATGCAAAATGCACCCAAACATCAAGCAAACACACCAAAAAAGGATGCAACAAGATAATATGAAACTACATGCAAAATCACGCAAGTTTCATATAGAGCACACTCAAAACGGAGCAACGGTTCAACACACACACACTATACGAGTTATAGCAACAATCTGTCCAAAACAGCAACTAGGCATATTGCAAGCATCAAAACAACATGTTGCATGACCTCAACAAGAAAACAAAAGGCATGGGCATGATGTACAGGTAAAGCATAACAAAACATGAACACTGAGCTAACTCCAGAAATCACTAGAACATGCTCAAACACACATGGTAAGATTGCAAGTAATAACAGTTTTAGACTTTAGCAGAAATAACATCAGGTTGCAATGTTTAGAGCTATCGAACAATATGTTACAGGAACTTATTATGGCAAACAAAGGCATGGCATGAATCTACTAAATGCATAGATCAAAAGTCCCTTGGTGACCATAAGCCAAAAAGGATCAGAAAATATGATAGCACCCACGTAAACATGGCAAGTTATATTATAGATTCATGCATGGCAGGAACAGAATTATGAAGGAATGTAGATGAGCTTGTACCACTCACCACAGGGCAATACATGGCATGGCAAGGCAACCAACAGTAAGAAGACATGTTTATGAAGCTAAGCAAGGCAAGAACAAGTTCATAGGGTGCATGGATAACTAACAACAATCATGGGAACATTGAACTACAAGTAAACAATCTGCCAGGAAACATTTTGAAGCAAAAGTAGAGCCCGAAATTGACATGCTAGACTACTCCATAATTACAACTAGGGGCATGAATGGATAGAAAATAACCATATGTTCAAAACATCCTTACTGAAGTGTCTCAAAATATGCATGGATCTCTCTGTAGCATCATGTTTACATGGCATCAAAAGAACAGCAGAACAGGGACTGAAAACAGCAATATCACGAAGCCTAGTTTGCATGCTTGTGCTAGTCACCACATTGATCACAAAAATACATGGCATACACCTCTATAAATAAGACATGGCATAGTTCAAAACACATGTAGACATCAACCTCATAGGATGCACACATCAATCATGGCAAAAATGACAAATGAGCAAGTTATAACAGTTTCAGCGGATTAACATCACATAGCACTCTTCCAACAGCATTTTGGGCATCAAGATTAGCTCCAATGAAAATGATGCAATGGAATGAAATGAAGTACTCGTCGAGACGAACAATTTGACATATTATACGCAGCAGTATGCAGCAAGTGATGATGCGATGAACATGGGTACATGATGCTGAAAATCTGGGACTTAGCCGATTTCAGGAAAAAAACAGACGGGCGCACGGTAACGAAAACACGCATATGCGAGGGTTAAGGGGCGGCTCACCCTGGGCTTGGGTCAGTTGGTTGGGGAGGCAGGCCGGGGCAGCGGCCGATGCTGGGCTGGGCCGCGGGGTGGCCAGGGCCCACCATGCGTGATGCGGGCCGAGGCCCACACGGGGAGGTGGCGTCGTCCTCCTCCCGTGCTCCTCACGGGCAGGAGGCCATGGCGGCGGCGCAGACGACAGGGAGCGCCGGCGAGGGTCGAGGCAAGGCAGGGAGGCGCCCTGGTGGATCCGGGCAGATCCGGTGAGGCCGGATCCATTCCGGGCGGCGACGGCGGCGCTCGTGGCGACGGGGACAGGCGACGAGGAGGAGAAGGCCGGCGAGGGTCGGCGGGCAATGCGGAGCACGCGCGGGGCGACGGCCATGGCGCAGGAGGCGACGTGACGCGGGTTGCCGGGCGGCGCGAGGAGTCGGGAAGAGCAGAGGCTCCGGTGGACGGCGGCGGAGAACTCCAGCGAAGGCGGCGGCGGGAGGAGCGTCGGGCGGCGCGCAAGGGGCTCGGGTGGCTCGGGCCAGCCAGCAGCGGGGTGGGCCTGCGCGGGGCTCGGGATGGGCTCCGCGGGACGCGGCGAAGTGGGCACGGGCGCGCTGACGTGTCGCCTTCTGGTTGGCTGAGGCGGCGGCGGGAGCTGAGGTGGCGGCTTGCCATTGGCCGGACGACGTGGAGGGGAGCGACGGACATGTCCGGGCAGCCGGGGAGATGCGTCCGGCGGCGCGCAGGGGAAAAGGCTAGGGTTTCGGGGGTTTGGACTGTGAAATTTCGGGGGGAGGGGCATATTTATAGGTAGAGGGAGCTAGGAGACTCCAAATGAGGCACGGTTTTCGCCCACACGATCTTGATCGAACGACCGAGAGCATGGAGGGGAGTTAGATGGGTTTTGGGCGACTTTGGAAGGGTGTTGGGCTGCAAAGAGAAAGGAGGGTTTTGCGGTTACCCGGTTAACCGTTGGAGTACCAAACGACCTCCAAATGGCACGAAACTTGACAAGCGGTCTACCGGTGGTATACCAAGGCCGCTTGACAAACCTCAGGCCATTCCGAGAACTTTTAGCACCCGCTCACGAAGAGAGGCAAGAAGAGGACACCGAATGACATAGGAGCGCCGGATTGCAAAATGGACAAGGGCGAAAATGCTCAGATGCATGAGACGAACATGTATGCAAAATGAAATGCACATGAAGACATGATAAAATGCAACACACAAGAAAATGACATGGCAATGACGACGAATAACTGGCGGACACCTGGCGCAACGAATCCGGGGCGTTACAACCTTGATGCTAGATGTATCGCGTGTTGGGAAAAGGATGAACAAAGCTCACGTAAAATAAAAGAGTTGAAGAGCATAGATTCCCGATGACCGAGAAGGAGCAAGGAACCTCGCGGTGGAGTGTCTGCAAGGAACCTTGCGCGTTTTCCCCTGTTTTTTGCCACCTGCCCACCTATAAACAAATAAAAGAACATGAAATTTTCGCTAACCACTAGAAACGGTACATCGGGATGCTAAGTTGAAGATGTTTTATACTCCCTCCGTTCCCAAATATAACTCTTTTTAGAGATTTCAATAAGGGACTACATACGATACAAAATGAGTGAATCTAAACTCTAAAATATGTCTACATACATCCGTATGTTGTAGTCTATTTGAGATGGCTAGAAAGACTTATATTTAGGAACGTAGGGAGTAGTTTATATTGAATTATTGATAACCATGCAACAAGCCACGCATGTACAGGACGCATGCAGCCACGCATGTACACAAGCCAATGCACTAACTCCATCCGATCCAACTCATGCACATACGCACACAACATGGAGCACACAACACACGTACACAACACGTGCATGCACACACACTCGGCCGTAGAATGCACGTGAATAAAACATGCATGCGCACACACTCGGCTACATGGAGGCGTGCGAGACGTCCGGTTCATCATGCTACAGTGAAGCTCGCACGCAATGGCGCCTACGCATCTCTTGCAGCACCTCTTTGCCGTCGTTGCTCAACGACTAGTCAGAGACGAAGACGACCGCAGCCTCGGCCTTAGATCTAGCACTGTTGGAAAAACACGCACGTTGCATGCACACGAGCACGTATGGAGTGCCTACGAAGTGGTGGTGGTGCGTCCCCAGTCGTCTCTACTCCTTCTGGGCACGTTGTCTATCAAGGCGGCTGCATGCTAATGATGATGTGTAAAAAGGGTGAGATCTTCCAGGACCCAGATGATGACGAGGAAAATTATGAGACACAAGGTGACGTACACCGTCAAGGTCCACGGTCAAGGGGGTGCTAGTAAGTGCTTAGATGTGCTTAGATGAGGTGCTAAGTGCATTAAATGGCTTAGTAACTCAAGTCTTCAATGCATAGGTGCTTAGTTTATTGGTGCCACATCATATTTTATGCCTATGTGGCAGGCTTAGCAGCTATACATGGTGGAGCACTAGGAGAGGCCAAGGCTCGTCATAGTGGGGAGTAACTTATACTATAACATATACTATGTTACTCTAAACATCTCTATAAACCGGAAAGGAGGGAGTAGTAACATAGACTAGTGTCATATGCAGAGTATGGGAGCACATGATATTTCCCCGTCTGGACCGATCCCAAGTTGGCTTCTCACCTTCTTGGCCCAACAAACCCCCACCCCTCCCCCGCGCGCTTCCCGCCCGGCGCCAGCTGAGCCCACCACTCCACATTGATGGCAAGTCAGGGCGACGTGACCTCTCACTGCTTCCGCCGTTGAAGTCCACCGACCGAGGGCACCGCCCGCTGCACGCCCGGCATTTCAGACTACACAGTGGAGAGTAACTTTACAACAAGTACTACAATTAGATAACATAAGCAGGCTATAAGGATTTAAATATAGTGTTTGTGCTTAGTTGAAGGAGAGAGAAGAGGAGAGAGAAAAGAATCGGATTGTAATAGATGTGTAGCCGGTTGTACTCCAACATACTTTGTGAGACAAAAGGTGGGGCCATTATTAATGATATATTATTTATACTAAAGGGACTAACGGACGCCTTAATTACTCCGTTTTTCGAGACAAACCTTGGTGGGGCTATTATTGACTTGGACGTGGGGTTTGGGGGCCAAAGGCCTACTATTATACTCGCACGACCGACCTGACATGCTCTACCCTAGCCGCCGCTGCATCATATGGTTTCGCACCGTTCCAGATCTTAGCGCCGCCACGCAATTCTTCTCCAGCCCTCCTTCCGGCGTGCACCGCGAGAAGGGACAGCAGTCCTCCGAACCCCGCCTTTCATGATCCTGTACGGGAGAGGGGCGATCAGGTTTTTGGGGAGCACACTCTCGTGACTGCTGCCAGTGACGACTTCCTCAACGACAGCCTTCTTCCCCGACCTCGGTAACCTCTTCATCAACGACATGAGTGACAACATCAACCACATCGGCTCTGCTCCCGCTGTATACTATGTGATTCTGTCCTCCTGGTTTAGTCTACGTCATTACTTTGATGTTTGCAATTGTCGTCATGATCTATTTACTGCTGATTCGGATTAAATCTCATACTAAATTGCTCATATATTCAACAATCCAATCCAAAAACCTGATTACGGGCAATTTACTCCGAGTGGTTTTGCTGCGCTTTTGAATCCACCTACTTTTAAGGGGGTGCAATATAAAAGGTGGCGCACAAGAGCAGTATATTGGTTTCAGATCATGTACTGCTATGACGCCACTAAGGGTAAGCCTGAGGGCGATCTTAATCTTACACAGCAGGAAGCTTTTCAGAACATGGATACCCTCTTCAAAGCCACCCTGCTGAGTGTTCTTGACGATTCCATTGTGGATTCATATATGTTGTTTGACAGCGGCAAAGACATGTGAGCTGCGCTCGAGGCCACGATTGGGCCCTCGGGCGCTGGCAACGAGTTGTACGTCATGGAGCAATTCTGTGACTACAAGATGACTGATGAGTGCTCTGTTGTTCAATAGACTCGTGAGATATAGTCACTCTCTAAGGAACTTGAGTACTTTAAGTGTGTGTTGCCGGACAAATTTGTTGCTGGGACCATCATTTCCAAGCGTCCACCTTCATGGAACGATTTTCCTACTTCTCTGAAAAAGAAGAGACATGAGTTTTCTGTTTTGGATCTCATTAACACTCTTGATTTTGAGGAGAATGCGAGAGCAAAAGACACACGTGCTCGGGTCGCTGAGGGAGCTTCTAGTGCCCACATGGTACATGAGAAGAACTTCCAGCCCAACCAGCCTCAAAACAACAAGAACAAATCTCAGGGGAAAGGCAAGTTTGATGCAAAGTACAAGCCGTCACATTCTACCAACTTCAAGAAGAATTCTCATAATGGGAAGAGATACAAACCTCAATCTTGGTAGCACCGCATAGAATTTATATGGCTGCATCTACCTACTGTTAGCTAACCTCATGGTGCTCCAGGTATTCCTACATTCGTAACTAGGTACCATGACCACCGCAAGATGAAATTAGCTTATTTGTACGTTGACTTGCTGAATGCAGTGCGGAACAATCATGTCATGTGTGGAGGAGCAAACAAGCAATGCAACCGAAGGTGGAAATCAATCAAGGACTTATGAAATTATATATAATCTTCCTCAGGCAGGTTAGTATCCCCTTCGTCCAAATGATCGTGTTTTGTCATGCCGAGCTATTGATATGTGCTACTGTTTTGCAACACCGTTTAAGTATAGCTATTGTTTTCCTATCTTTTCAGATTCAGGAAAATGAATATGATTTCAGGGGAACTGCACAATATGGACTCATGTTGAGTCATCTCTATTGCCTCATGTGTTTGCTACAAATTTGTCAGCATCAATTGCAAGATGAGGCAGCTAGCTAAATGTGGAGTTGCCAACATGCTCAAAGTACTCGCAACATTGAGAAGAAACAAGCATGCCCAGGAAATTAACGCGTGCGCAGGGAGGCCCTTTGGTCAGAGAAGCATCGGCCGATTTTCTTTATTTCCACACCTTCTCACAGCTTTGTATTGGTTATACTATGGTGAATCATTGAGATGCATAGACATGTTGACCTTTTGTTCTTCTGAATGTTAGTATGCATACCATATCTTCTGAAGCTTAGTTTAATGTGAGTGTTTGCATCCAGTACCGCGTCCTCTAATTTGGTGGATGCACATAGAGAAAATAAATCTCCTTAATTTACTCCATAACCACCCTATTAAATAGGCCTAGTAACAAACCAGGCGCATGTAGTGGCCGGCGGGCGCATGCATCCTGCATGCATGGCCAGTCAGCCAAGTCCATGCGCCAGCTCTAATGCAGCAACGCAAAAGAAGAGAGCGGTTCTTGGGAAAAAGCGAGTAGTTAGTGCAGCGGGCCTTATAAACACAAACAACTCGCTCTCCCAC
>NC_041383.1:21088075-21105226 GCF_002162155.2 Triticum dicoccoides
CCCCCCTCCCACCCGGATCTGAGGAACCGGTAGAATCTCTGGTGGACCACATCAGCGATCTCCCGGACGTCATCCTTGAAGAGATCATCTCGCTTCTTCCCACCAAGGATTGCTGCCGCACACAAGTCCTCTCAACTCGGTGGCGCCCTCTATGGCGGACCGCGCCCCTCAATCTCGACTGTCGTCAGATACCTGTCCTTCCTGAATTTGATCTCCTCAGAGCCATCATCTCTTCTCACCAGCAGGGCCCCGTTCAATGCCTCTGCATCCCGACACGGTACCTGCTGTCCATACCCGGCAAGGTGGACGCTTGGCTGACATCCCCTGAATTCGAAAACTCAAGCAGTTTGAGTTGTACCATTACCATAAAAGTTTCATACCACGAACACACCAAGAATTCATGCCCACACCACCGTTGTCCATCTCATGGTTCTCCTCCTCTCTCCACAATGCCACCTTCGCTCGGTGCCATCTACCAGACGATCTGGTACAAATGCTTTGACTCCCACTGCTAAAAAAACTTTCGCTTGTGGTGGTTTATCTGTCGGAGGCCTTGATAACCCGCAAGTATACGGGATCAATTGTAGCCTCTTTCGATAAGTAAGAGTGTCGAACCCAACGAGAAGCTAAAGGTAGAACAAATATTCTCTCAAGTCCTATCTGCCACTGATACGACTCTACGCATGCTTAGTGTTCTATTTACCTAGAACAAGTATAAAACTAGAAGTACTTTGTAGGTGTGATAGGATAGGTTTGCAAGATAATAAAGAACACGTAAATAAAAAGTAGGGGTTGTTTAGATAAAGATGCAATAAAGTAAATATAGCGAGTGTGGAAAAGTGGTGGTAGGAGTTGTGAAATTTTCCCTAAGCAATTGACTATGTTACTAGACCGATAGTCACTACTGCAATTCTATTTGAGGGAGAGGCATAAGCTAACATACTTTCTCTTCTTGGATCATATGCACTTATGATTGGAACTCTAGCGAGCATCCGCAACTACTAAAGATCATTAAGGTAAAACCCAACCATAGCATTAAAGCATCAAGTCCCCTTTATCCCATACGCAAAAAAACTACTTACTCGGGTCTGTGCTTCTGTCACTCACGCCACCCACCATAAGCAAATCATGAACATATTGCAAACCCTACAACGGGAATCCCTCATGCTTGCGCGACATGGAGAGCACCATAGGACAACACCAATAATAAAACATGCAACTCAAACCAATCATAGCAATTCATCCATCACTGATAGGACAACGAAAATCTACTCAAACATCATATGATGGCAACACATCATTGGATAATAATATGAAGCATAAAGCACCATGTTCAAGTAGAGGGTACAGCGGGTTGCGGGAGAGTGGGCCGCTGGATATAGATGGGGGAAGGTGATGGAGATTTTGGTGAAGATGGCGGAGGTATTGGTGAAGATTGCGGTGATGATGATGGCCCCCTGCAGCGCTCCGGCGCCACCGGAAGCAAGGGGGAGAGAGCCCCCCCTTCTTCTTCTTCTTCCTTGACCTCCTCCCTAGATGGGAGAAGGGTTTCCCCTCCGGTCCTTGGCTCCCATAGCGTGGGAGGGGTGAGAGCCCCTCTGTGATTGGATCTATCTCTCTGTCTCTCTCTATTTCTGTGTTTTCTGATTCTGCCCCTTCACCATTTCTTTTATATCTGGAGATCCGTAACTCCGATTGGGGTGAATATTTTGCCCAGATTTTTCTCATAAAATTAGCTTTCTTGTGGCAAAATAAGAGCGTCAACCGCCTTACGGGTGGCCCACGAGGGTGCCAGGTGTGCCTAGGAGGGAGGGCGTGCCCCCTTATCTCGTGGCCACCTCGGGCACCGTTTCGCGTTGATTCTTCCTCCGGAAATTCCCAAATATTCCAAAATAATTCTCTGTCCGTTTTTACCCCGTTTGGATTCCGTTTGATATTGGGTTTCTGCGATACATAAAACATGCAACAAACAGGAACTGGCACTGGATCAATATGTTAGTCCCAAAAATAGTATAAAATGTTGCCAAAAGTTTATGAAAGTTGAATAATATTGGCATGGAACAATCAAGAATTATAGATACGACGGAGATGTATCAGTATCCCCAAGCCTAATTCCTACTCGTCTTCGAGTAGGTAAATTTTAAAAAAGATAATTTTTGATGTGGAATGCTACCTAGCATAATCTTGATCATATGTCTAATCATGGCATGAAAAGACACGAGTGACTCAAAGCAATAGTCTATCATTTGACATAAACACAATAATACTTCGAGCGTACCAATAAAGCAATCATGTCTTTTCAAAACAACATGGCGAAAGCAAGCTTATCCCTACAAAATTATATAGTTTGGCCATGCTTCATTTTTGTCACACAAAATTCTCCCATCATGCACAACCCCAATGACAAGCCGAGCAATTGGTTCATACTTTTTAACGCGCTTCATCTTTTTCAACCCTCACACAATATATGAGCGCAAGCCATGGATATAGCACTATAGGTGGAATAGAATATGATGGTGGGGTTTATGTGGAGAAGACAAAAGGGAGAAAGTCTCACATCGACGCGGCTAATCAACGGGCTATGGAGATGCCCATCAATTGATGTCAATGCGAGTAGTAGGGATTGCCATGCAACGGATGCACTAAGAGCTATAAGTGTATGAAAGCTCAAACTGAAAACTAAGTGGATGTGCATCCAACTTGCTTGCTCATGAAGACCTAGGGCATTTGAGAAAGCGCATCGTTGGAATATACAAGCCAAGTTCTATAATGAAAATTCCCACTAGTATATGAAAGTGACAATGTAGGAGACTCTCTATATGAAGAACATGGTGCTACTCTGAAGCACAAGTGTGGTAAAAGGATAGTAACATTGCCCCTTTTCTTTTTCTTTTTCTTATTTTTATTTTTTATTTTTTTTATTTTTATTTTTTCGGTGGGCTTCTTTGCCCCCCTTTTTTATTTAGGCTTCTTTGGCCTTTCCTTTTTTCTTTTTTCTTTTTTTTCATGGGGCAATGCTTTATAATGATGATCATCACATTTTTATTTACTTACAACTCAATATTACAACTCGATATTGGAACAAATATGACTCTATATGAATGCTTCCGACGGTGTACCAGGATGTGCAATGATCTAGCATAGCAATGACATAAAAAACGGACAAGCCGTGAAAACATCATGCTAGCTATCTTACGATCATGCAAAGCAATATGACAATAAATGCTCAAGTCATGTAATTGCATGGCAATATATCTCGAAATGGATATGGAGATGCCATGATAGGTAGGTATGGTGGCTGTTTTGAGGAAGATATAAGGAGGCTTATGTGTGATAGAGCGTATCGTATCACGGGGTTTGGATGCACCGGCGAAGTTTGCACCAACTCTTGAGGTGAGAAAGGGAAATGCACGGTACCGAAGAGGCTAGCAATGATGGAAAGGTAAAAGTGCGTATAATCCATGGACTCACATTATTCATAAAGAACTCAGATACTTATTGCAAAAGTTTATTAGCCCGCGATGCAAAATACTACTATGCATGCCCCTAGGGGGATAGATTGGTAGGAAAAGACCATGGCTCGTCCCCGACCGCCACTCATAAGGAAGACAATCAAAGAAACACTTCATGCTTCAAATTTGTCACACAACGGTTACCATACGTGCATGCTATGGGACTTGCAAACCTCAACACAAGTGTCTCTACAATCCACAACTACCCACTAGCATGACTCTAATATCAGCATCTTTATATCGCAAAACTATTGCAAGGAATCAAACATATACATTCAGCGATCTACAAGTTTATGTAGGATTTTATGACTAACCATGTGAATGACCAATTCCTATCATCTCTCTAAATAGATATAAGTGAAGCAAGAGGGTTTAATTCTTTCTACAAAAGATATGCCCACGCTCTAACAAATATAAGTGAAGCAAAAGAGCATTCTACAAAGCCATACTCAAAAGATATAAGTGAGGTGCAATGAGCATTCTATAAATCAACCCAGGACTATCTCATACCAGCATGGTGCATAGAAGAAAAGTGAAAACTAAATGCAAAAGACGCTCCAAGGCTTGCACATATCGCATGAACGAAACGAATGCGAAAACATACAGATACTTGTTGAAAAAAGAGGGGATGCCTTCCGGGGCATGCCCAAGCTTAGACGCTTGAGTCTCCTTGAATATTTACTTGGGGTGCCTTGGGCATCTCCAAGCTTGAGCTCTTGCCTCTCTTCCTTTTCCTCATATAGAGACCTCCTCGATCAAACACTTCATCCACACAAAACTTCAACAGAAAACTCGGTATACCACTCTAAGTATCCGTTGCAAACCAATTCATATTTTGTTTTTTCATTGTGTCTACTGTAATATAACTTTTTCATGGCTTAAATCCACTGATATAAATTGATAATTTTATCAAAACAAGCAAACTATGCATCAAAAACAGAATATGTCAAAAACAGAACAGTCTGTAGCAATCTGAACATCCACCATACTTCTGCCACCCCAACAATTCTACCAAAATTAGTAAAAATAAACAACTTGTACAGAAAGACAGTGCAAAAAGAATCAAAACCGTTTGACGTTCCAGTAAAGAATATAAAATCGCGCACTACAGCCAAAGTTTCTGCCCTGCACCGTACAAACCAACAAGCATTGTAAACATCCTAAAGGCAAACCTTGGCACATCTATTATATAGTTAAGACAAAAGGCAAACAAGACACCACATTCATCCACACAGATTAAATTATCAGGGCCATTATTTTAGAGATAAGCGGCTCAGATTTAAAGATGTAGCGTTACATACAAATATTATGTACATGCATTATTTTGCACATATTATGTCCGACACGTACATGTTCTATTATGAAGAAGTGCAGGCACAAATCGTGTTTGAGAAGGACTCCTACAATTATTACAATGCCATCATGACGTGAGCAAGCAATCAATTCCGATTTGAACTCAAATACTATATTGATAGCAACACACGCTAATACACGTGCCAACCTAGCACAAAGATTAGCCCAGTTTAGACTCAGCATACCTGCAAAGGCCATCGCAAACAATAGTGCGGCACAAAAAAACATGAGGTTGTCTAAAAAATAATGTCGCCATAAAGATTAAAAGTCTGAAGCACACATCTATGTAATTGATAGATTTGGCTCAAAAAAATATAATTGATAGATTTTGCTCAAAAAAATCTAATTGATAGATAACTCTTATATTAGAAGGTGAATAAATAATACTACGTTTTTTGACCCTGTAATAGTGTCAAAATCGTCTTATATTAATTTAGGGAGGGAGTACGTTTTATATATGAAATTCAAAAATAAGAAAATATGATGGGTTTTTATTTTAAAATGAACTCTTTGTAACATTTATAAATAGCTAAACTCAAATTGAGTTGTAATATTTTACACTGGGATATGAAAAAGACAGTGGTTTGGTTCTATATAACTTGATTTGATACTTTATAATACAACATATGCTTACAAAACGAACAAAATAGAAGCAAAAGAAATTATCAAATTATTTCTTTTCATACCCCAATAAAATCCTTAAAGAGATTTATCAACATATACATCAAAACCTGTGCACTAGAATCAAACCTGCCTGAACTGATGCATCCAAGTGGGTCACGTGCATGTACACCAAGGAAATTACAATCTGATTTTTCACAGTGTATGAACACATGTGCGCTACAACGGCTGGATACCCAGCAAATCGAAAGCAAAACTGCGGATCATCCACGACATTATATCCTATATTCGGTCATGACACCGTGAATCAAAGGCCCGACACATCAAGTGTCTGCCTTCAAGTCTTGGCATCCGATAAAACAAAAGAGGGTACACAACAAGTCATCAAATTTAGGTCATATCCACATGAGCTTAGCATCCGTAAACTGATACGATCTAGCAACTGGAAATCTACAAGCATGGATGCAATTTTGGTAGTTCTATTACGTTAGAGTACTCTAACACAGACAAGAGCTCGCTGGTGGGATCTACTATAAGACGTAAGCCCATTGCTTGCCCTATTTCTGGAGTAATGGATGATTGCAAGTAACCCTATTACAAGCAATGAAATTCTTTACCCGCAAAAAATCACATAAGAGAGCTAGCACTGTAGTACTACAAGCATGTGACTTTTTTTTTCTCAATCCATCACGTTGGAGTAATTAACTATATCTCACATATGCATACGACCTACTGTAAAAGCACGAATGATCTAGCACAATCCTATCCCTAGAAAGTACTACAAATAATAAGTTTTACCTACATGGAAGGGAATTTGGCCCCCTCACAACTTCTGTAAAGGTTAAAAAATAGTCTAGCAGTAATATTACCATGAAGTAAAACATTATAATTCTAATGTATACCTTCAAATTTGAAAATATAAAAAATACATTTCAGTTTTGATACACAGTCTATTATATGGTCCAAAAATATATGCATAATACATATGAAATAACCCTCACTGAAAATAAGTAAAAATAGGTAGACGATGTAATTCCTTTATCAATGCATGTAATGTTATCACACGAATTGAAATGATGAAGCGGGTGCGCGAATAAATTGAAAGTAACAGTTCATGGCAAAGCATGATAAATAACTTTTATGATTGACAAAATCAACATACGTGACTCTCACACAAAATAAACATACGTAGAACCATTATGAGGCATGTGTATTCACAAAGCAACATACGGAACTGCAATACAACCAATTTCGTGCACGAAGGAGGAAATAATAAGTCTTGGTACAAACAATCAATGTTGAGTTATTATTGATAGCATAAAATTTATCAAGGGGGCGTTGAAGGAAACATAGTCTCCAATGGATACCGAGATTTGGAAGAGAATTATAGAAAGAATTATGATACACTTATTGTTTGCATGCTCACCATACATTTCTTTAGGCCACTTAACCTTCAAAGTATCAATGTTTGGATGTGATTCTCGGTGTAAATTTTCTCCGCAAACTATTGTTGCAAGATATGTTTTCCCCCTAATAGATGTAGATTAGTGGAAGATAAAAAGCATGTTAATGTAGCTTTCTGCATGGAGAAACATGCCTTGGGTCTTTGGTGACACACACACTAGGGTCTAAAGAAGCAACTAATATGTACACGCAATGGAAAGACGTACTCCCACCAAATTCCCGAATGCTCTTCCTGAAGATATTCATATCATCTGCAAAAATTTGCTATTCAATGATACATCACATTTTATGTGGTGCTGACATATATAAAATTAAATCTGTGGATTCAAATGATTGGATAGTAAACAATTTGAATAATTTGTAATAATATACACAGAAACACAAACACAACAACACTACTAATCCTAGCCGCGCAAATGCAGCAAATCGAAAGCAAAACTGCGGATCATCCACGACATTATATCCTATATTTGTTCATGACACCGTGAATCAAAGGCCCGACACATCAAGTGCCTGCTTGCAAGTCTTGGCATCCAATAAAACAAAAGAAGGTACACAACAAGTCATCAAATTTAGGTCATATCCACATGAGCTTAGCATCCGTAAACTGATACGATCTAGCAACTGGAAATCTACAAGCATGGATGCTATTTTGGTAGCTCTATTACGTTAGAGTACTCTAACACAGACAAGAGCTCGCTAGTGGGATCTACTATAAGACGTAAGCCCATTGCTTGCCCTATTTCTGGAGTAATGGATGATTGCAAGTAACCCTATTACAAGCAATGAAATTCTTTACCCGCAAAAAATCACATAAGAGAGCTAGCACTGTAGTGCTACAAGCATGTGACTTTTTTTCTCAATCCATCACGTTGGAGTAATTAACTATATCTCACATATGCATACGACCTACTGTAAAAGCACGAACGATCTAGCACAATCCTATCTCTAGAAAGAACTACAAATAATAAGTTTTACCTACATGGAAGGGAACTTGGCCCCCTCACAACTTCTGTAAAGGTTAAAAAATAGTCTAGCAGTAATATTAGCATTTCAATTTTGAAAATATAGAAAAATACATTTCAATTTTGATACACATTCTATTATATGGTCCAAAAATAGATTCATAATACATACGAAATAACCCTCACTGAAAATAAGTAAAAATGGGTAGACGATGTAATTCCTTTATCAATGCATGTAATGTTATCACACAAATTGAAATGGTGAAGCGGGTGCGTGAATAAATTGAAAGCAACCGTTCATGGCAAAGCATGATAAATAATTTTTATGATTGACAAAATCAACATACGTGACTCTCACACAAAATAAACATACGTAGAACCATTATGAGGCATGTGTATTCACAAAGCAACATACAGAACTGCAATACAACCAATTTCGCGCACGAAGCAGGAAATAGTAAGTCTTGGTACAAACAATCAATGTTGAGCTATCATTGATAGCATAAAATTTATCAAGGGGGCGTTGAAGGAAACATAGACACCAATGGATGCAGAGATTTGGAAGAGAATTATAGAAAGAATTATGAAACACTTATTGTTTGCATGCTCACCGTACATTGTTTTGGGCCTCGTAACCTTCAAAGTATCAATGTTTGGATGTGATTCTCGGTGTAAATTTTCTCCGCAAACTATTGTTGCAATATATTTTTTACCCTAATAGATGTAGATTAGTGGAAGATAAAAAGCATGTTAATGTAGTTTTCTGCATGGAGAAACATGCCTTGGGTCTTTGGTGACACACAAACTAGGGTCTAAAGAAGCAACTAATATGTACATGCAATGGAAAGACGTACTCCCACCAAATTCCCGAATGCTCTTCCTGAAGATATTCATATCATCTGCAAATATTTGCTATTCAATGATACATCACATTTCATGTGGTGCTGACATATATAAAATTAAATCTGTGGATTCAAATGATTGGATAGTAAACAATTTGAATAATTTGTAATAATATACACAGAAACACAAACACAACAACACTACTAATCCTAGACGCGCAAATGCGCGGGTAACCCCGCTAGTTATTTTTATAATACAATGGAATTGTATAAGGGGATAATTATTTTTGTTGAAAAGTTTCTGTAATCAAGATTCACAAAGTTTCCGTGAGCATGAACAAAGTCCAAGGCTAGCTCCCACTTCAACAATGCTTGTCTTTCTCACTTTCACTTTACTTTCTGAAAAGTTTTAGGTTCCCCTATTTATTTTTTTGTTTTTAAACTATATAAAAGCACTCAACAGAAATAAATTACTCTCTAAAACTTCCAGGTTGTCTCCCTGGCAGCGCTTTCGTTAAATCCAATAAGCTAGGCATATAGTGCTCAAGTAATGAATCCACCCGGATCCCAAGGTATATCAAAGCCAATTTTAATTAGCAATGATTTGTAATTTAGTAGTGAGCAAAAAGAAACATATATCATGCAACAACAAAGTCTAGCTCTCTTTCTATGCATCGGCACGTCATAAAAGAACAATTCATGTACACATAGTAAAGGCCAATGCATAGTATAAGCAGTTTCTTGCAATTTTATCATATTGGAAACATAGGGAGGTGGAGATATAGTTCCTCTCTCATAATAATTGTAAGTAGGAGCAGCAAGCACATGCATATTATATCTATCAAAATTATCATGTGCAATGGTAAAATGCAACCCATCAATATAATCCTTAATAAGCACAAACTTCTCCGATATAGTGTAGTTTGGAGAATTCAAAAAGATAATAGGACCATCATGCGTGGGTGCAATAGCAACAATTTCATGTTTAATATAAGGAACTATAGAAAGTTCATCTCCATAAGCATAATTCATATTGGCATCTTGGCCACAAGCATATCAAGCATCATCAAAAAACGGGATCATAACAATCATCATAGCAATCATCCTTCGGTAAGCACGAAGGGGAATTAAACAATGTATGAGTTGAAGAGTTACTCTCATTAGAAGGTGGACACGGGTGATCAATCCGCTCTTCCTCCTTTTGTTCTTCGCTCTCCTCATCACCTTTTTCATCCAATGAACTCACAGTTTCGTCAATTTCTTCTTCCATAGCTTCCTACAAAATATTACTCTCTTCTTGGATAGCGGAGACTTTCTCAATAAATGCATTAATATTGTAATTGTATTCATAATTTTCATAGCAATATCTAAGTATAGCAAAAAATTCTGGTCTATAAACTGAATCATCAAAATCGTCAAACGCTTTAAACATAGATTCAATCTCATAAGCACCCATAAAAGCAACAAATTATTCTATTTGTTCCACATCATAGTAATAATATATACCATTAGCATAAGAAGCTAAGGTTTCATTATCATTAAATTTGCATGAAAAGGGAAGGTGTGGAGCCTTCATCCTAGAGCAACAAGTATAATCATGTGTCAAGCATAGTTGGCGAGCATACCAACGTAACATATGAATTTGATCCCATAAAAGTCTCCCTTTTTGTGTCAAGCGATAATCCCTAAAGTATTCACGTTGATCCAACGTGTCTCCCATAACATAATTGAATGGGGTTTTCTCAGGATTATCAAAGTAGTACATAATATTTTTCACATAATGATCATCGAGGGTTTTAGGAGGTTCCCCATCTCCATGAGCAGCAAGTAAACCTAATTTTTTTGGTATTTCGTGTTCCATATCCATAACTAAAGATAGAGAACAACTAAGAACAGCAAATAAAAATTACTTAGTGATAAAGCAAACAAGCACACACAAGAATATTCACCCCATGCTATGACTCCCCGGCAACGGCGCCAGAAAAAGGTCTTGATAACCCGCAAGTATACGGGATCAATTGTAGCCTCTTTCGATAAGTAAGAGTGTCGAACCCAACGAGGAGCTAAAGGTAGAACAAATATTCTCTCAAGTCCTATCTGCCACTGATACGACTCTACGCATGCTTAGTGTTCGCTTTACCTAGAACAGGTATAAAACTAGAAGTACTTTGTAGGTGTGATAGGATAGGTTTGCAAGATAATAAAGAACATGTAAATAAAAAGTAGGGGCTATTTAGATAAAAATGCAATAAAGTAAATATAGCGAGTGTGGAAAAGTGGTGGTAGGAGTTGTGAAATTGTCCCTAAGCAATTGACTACGTTACTAGACCGATAGTCACTATTGCAATTCTATTTGAGGGAGAGGCATAAGCTAACATACTTTCTCTTCTTGGATCATATGCATTTATGATTGGAACTCTAGCGAGCATCCACAACTACTAAAGATCATTAAGGTAAAACCCAAGAATAGCATTAAAGCATCAAGTCCCCTTTATCCCATACGCAAACAACCTACTTACTCGGGTCTGTGCTTCTGTCACTCACGCCACCCACCATAAGAAAATCATGAACATATTGCAAACCCTACAGCGAGAATCCCTCACGCTTGCGCGACATGGAGAGCACCATAAGACAACACCAATAATAAAACATGCAACTCAAACCAATCATAGCAATTCATCAATCACTAATAGGACAATGAAAATCTACTCAGACATCATAGGATGGCAACACATCATTGGATAATAATATGAAGCATAAAGCACCATGTTTAAGTAGAGGGTACAGCGGGTTGCGGGAGAGTGGACCGCTGGATATAGATGGGGGAAGATGATGGAGATGTTGGTGAAGATGGCAGAGGTGTTGGTGAAGATCGCGATGATGATGATGGCCTCCGGCAGCGCTCCGGCGCCACCGGAAGCAAGGGGGAGAGAGCCCCCCTTCTTCTTCTTCTTCCTTGACCTCCTCCATAGATGGGAGAAGGGTTTCCCCTCTGGTCCTTGGCTCCCATTAGTGTGTTAGGGGCGAGAGCCCCTCCGATATTGGATCTATCTCTCTGTCTCTCTCTGTTTCTGTGTTTTCTGATTCTGCCCCTTCACCATTTCTTTTATATCCGGAGATCCGTAACTCTGATTGGGGGGAATCTTTCGCCCAGATTTTTCTCATAAAATTAGCTTTCTTGCAGCAAAAGAAGAGTGTCAACCGCCTTATGGGTGGCCCACTAGGGTGCCAGGCGCGCCCAGGGGGGAGGGCGCGCCCCCTGTCTCGTGGCCACCTCGGGCACTGTTTCGTGTTGATTCTTCCTCCGAAAATTCCCAAATATTCCAAAATAATTCTCCATCCGTTTTTATCCCATTTGGATTCCATTAGATATTGAGTTTCTCCGAAACATAAAACATGCAACAAACAGGAACTGGCACTGGACACTGGATCAATATGTTAGTCCCAAAAATAGTATAAAATGTTCCTAAAAGTATATGAAAGTTGAATAATATTGGCATGGAACAATAAAAAATTATAGATACGACGGAGACGTATCAGGCCTCACTGCACAACATCATCCACTCCAGTTGCCCTGCCCTGGAGCGCTTGCTGATTGTTTTGGGAATAGAAATCCGTATCAGTTGTCTCCAAATAAAGTCGCCTCACCTTAAAAGCATTGGAATTTGTTTTGAAGGACAACAGCATGCCCCTTCACTTGAAAGGTTGCTCCTTGATAATTGTTATACACCTTCACAAATAACTATCGTCTCTGCGCCCAAACTGGAGACCTTGGGTGTAATTTGTGACCCGTTTAACAATCACAAGGAGTTGGTGTTTGGCTCCTCACTTTTTCAGGTACCGTATATTATCATCTACACATTTGTAATCATATGCTGCATTTTTCATTTGTGCACATAAGTTTTATATCATCTTGGAGTACACTTTGGCTACTAATATTTTGTTATATGCTCAATGAAGAGTTCTCCATTGATAGCCTATCAATGCTGCTGGATTCTATCAAGTCATATATATCAGAATGTATAGTTTTCATCTGGACATAATTATTGGCTTGCTGCGATGCTTTCAATCTTTGGAGAATTTATACATAGAGGTGATGATTTCATGCACATTGAAAGCCCGTATATTTTGTACTAGAATTAACTGTTCAGCTGTCATTCTTTCGACATACTCTTTTTTCGGACCTTAATTGTTTTCAATCTTCATGTCTACTTAGGCAGAGCCACATGGAGAAAAACGTATAACCAATCGGTGGCATAATAAGCACAAGGATTTTCTCAGTTCTCATGACATTCATTTGAGGACAATAGCGATGGAACGATATGCTTCCAACCAGGAAAACAAAAGCTTTGTCACATTCTTCCTGTTGAATGCGGGGTTACTATTGTCTATGAGGCTTAATTTTTACCACAAGAGATTTCTCACGGACGGACATGTTGAACAGCATAAAAAGAAGTTTTAGGTGGACAAATGGGCTTGTAAATGTGCTTGGCTTATATTTACAACAAGTTGTAGTCATCCTGAAATAATTTTTTTGCGCAGGATGTTGATTTTATTGATCAGACGGATCCATTTGTTTGTGACTGCAAAAAAGAGTGGTTGGGTTAGATGTTACTGTCATGTTCAATCTGGGTTTTGTCTAAAAATTTGATGAACAATTAATCCTCGGGCTTTTTGTACCATTTGTATGCTTGGGTTGCATGTTGTTGCCCTTGTACTCCCCTCCACCTGCCACTACACTTCCGCATCTTCCACGGCTGCTGTTCGTTCCCGTCCGAGGCCTCGCCGTCATTCTCCTCCTTGGTTCGCTCGATGTGCCCGCCGCC
Organism: Triticum dicoccoides; assembly: GCF_002162155.2. NCBI lineage: Eukaryota > Viridiplantae > Streptophyta > Magnoliopsida > Poales > Poaceae > Triticum > Triticum dicoccoides. The sequence goes on from NC_041383.1 coordinate 21,101,659, forward strand.
GTCTGGCATTGTCAACATGGTCAACAACCAAGAGGAATCAGGAGATGACTGTACATGGAGAGGCTGACAGTAGGGACCCACCAGGGTCATTGCATTTCGCAAGCAGGTGCCTCGCTATTACAAGCCAAAAAATACTTCCTCCTAATTGTCTGACAATTAGGTCCCACGGCATTGTCAATGTAGTCAATAAACGAGAAAATTACACAACGAGCGGATAACACCAGGGACCCAGCAGCTCGCCTAGTTGTTTTTTAGTTTCAGAGACGGAGCTCAACTGCACGCTGTGCGGGGGCTGTGGCCCGTCTAGCCCACGCTTACGCTTTTATTAAGCACATGATGATCCCAGTTGATATTTTTTTTTTCTGAAATTGGCTAGCCCAGTTCTTTTTTTTTTTGGAGAATACCAAAACCGAGGCCTACTTGCTTTTCTCAGCCCTGCTGGGCTGCAAATCTTTCAAGAAGAGGAGGGATGTAAGTAGTAAGAAATGGGCTTCCCCAGAAAATGGGCTATAAGTTGTAAGAAATGGGCTGTAAATTTTTAAACCAAAGCCAACTGGCAATTGCATTAAAATATCTTTTTTTTCAGGATTTCTCTACTCTCTACTCTTATAAAAACCAAAGCCAACTGGCAATTACATTAAAATATCATCTTTTCTCCCACAAGATAAACTACTCATACAAATGCATCTTCATGTTCCATGCAACGAACGGGCATCTTGCTAGTTAAGATTCTAAATTTCATTCATTTTTTGCGGAGAATTGTTTTTTGAAATTTATTTTGATATAATTTTTTGAAAATTATTTTTAACGTGACTCGAAATTTCGTGATTAAAAGAGTTCGGACTCCACCGAAATATGCAAAATTCCGTTGAATTTTTTAGCAGTGCCCAGAATATATGGCATGTAATGCTAATAAAAAGAATATGGGCTTCAAATATCCTTAAGAATTAGCAAATGGGCTGTAAATTATTGAAAATAATGGCTAATGGGATGTATGCTGTTTTCCACAGATTTGGAGGTTGACTTCTTGGCCTACTAGGTTGACGATGACGCTGTACTAAATTTTTTTGACGCATATGCAAGGCTTTGTCAACTTAGTCAACACACAGCAGTGACTGTTGGATGTCCATCCAACGGCCGTCGTGCTTCTTCAATCTCTGATCTTCCTGCTCCAGCCGGCCAAACCAGCGCCGGTGGGACTGCCTGCTCCCTCCTCCCGTGGCTGGCTGTGCTGCCGCCAAGCCATCCCTCTAACCACCCACACATCCTGTTATTTTTCGGTGATGTCAGCCTCACCCCGCAGCCGACTAGTCAGCGCTCGTACTCCCCTCAGCGTGGGCATCCGCTGCGGCGGCTTTGCCGGCTCCGGGTGGTTCTCTTCATGGGCCTCGCCCTCATCCACCGTGTTTGTGCTCTCGGCGCGGCGAAGTAAACATGGTTAACAAACAACAGCCATCGGAAGAGGCTGGCAGTAGGGGCCCACACAGGGAAATGCCTCCTTATTACGTGCAAAATAATGATTCCTCCACCTAATAGCTGGGACCCACCGGAAGGGCCTCTGTATTTTGCAAAAAAAAACGTTCCCCCCGCTGTCATCTCGAACCCACTGGAAATGCCTCCTTATTACGCACAAAAAAATGAATACTCCCCCTGCTAGCTGGGACTCACCTTGGTGGGAGGCTGAATTGTGGGCCTACTAAGTTGACGGGGACGGAGGGCTTTGTCAACTTAGTCAATATGAACGATTCTAGCTCCAATGACCATATGATGTCCATCCAATGGCCGTAGTGCTTCTTCAACCTCTGGTCTTCATGCTCCAGCCGCCCAAAGCAGCGCCCGTCGTGCCGCATGCTCCTACCTCCCGTGGCCGGCTATGATGCCGTGGAGGCCTCACCGCCCCCTACTACTCCCACCACTGGCCAGGCCATCCCTCTACTCACCCACACCCCCTGTTATTCTGCGGCGACGGTAGCCTCACATCGCAGCCGAACTAGTGAACCCTCGTACTCCTCTTTGTGTGGGCATCCACTGTTGCCTCTTCCCCGGCTCCATGTCGTCCCCTTCCTAGGTCTCGCCATCGTCCACAGCCGTGGTGCTCTCGGTGCGGCGTGGTCAATGTGGTCAACGACCGACTTCCATCGGAAGAGTACTGTACGTGGAGAGGCTGACAGCTGGGTCCACGGCAGCCGCAAGGAAGTGCCTCCTCATTACGTGCAAAATAATTATTCCTCCACCTGATAGCGGGGACCCACTGGACGGGCCACCGTATTTCGCAAAAAAATGATTCGCCCCCTGACAGCTGGGACAAACAAGCTACATCTTTGCACGCAAGGAAGTGCGTCCGAAAAAAAACGATTCTCCCCCCTGACTGCTGGGACCCACCAGCTACATCTTCGCACGCAAGGAAGTGCGTCCGGGCAAAAAAACGATTCGCCCCCCTGACTGCTAGGACCCACCATCTACGTCTTCGCACGCAAGGAAGTGCCTAACAGTCGGGACCCACCTGGTCGAAGCATGCGTAGCGTTGTCATTCTGGTCGCGAACGTGTATGTACATATTGGTCGATGTAGAGGCGCGCACGTGTCTTAGTAGAGGCGCGCACGTAGCATGTACAAGTATGTACAATGGCCAGGGTGCAAGAAAGTAAATACGGCCATGCACGTACATACGGGCGGGGTCTCGAACGCCTACTCGCGCATACGTATGGACAGGGCTCGTGTACATGGCTGGGTCGGAACGGAGAAACTGCGTCGGCATCGTGTTCATGCTGAGGCAATGGAATGCGTCGTGTTCATCGGGAGGCAATGGAATGCATCGTGTTCATCGGTAGGCAACAGAACGCGTGGGAGCCAACCGGCTTGGACAGAACTCCAATGGAAACGAGGCCTGGCGTACCGCAGAACGGAGGAAACAGACTTGTGTTCGACCGGCCATGTTCGAAACGGGATCGTGTTCATCGGGAGGGGTCTGGCGTACCGTAAAACGAAGGAAACGGACTTGTGTTACACCTCCTACGGTCGAAACGGGGTCCTGTTGATTGGGAGGGGTGTGGCGTACCGCAAAACGGATGAAATGGACTTGTGTTGGAACGCTACGGTCGAAACAGGGGTCCTGTTCATCGGGAGGGGTGTGGCATACCGCAAAACGGGACTCCACGGGATACTGTTCATCTCCACTGTCGACCTCCTCCAGCCTCCACGGGCTACTGTTCATCAAACATCGACCTCCTCCAGCCTCCACCTGCGACTGTTCATCCACGGGCTCCTGTTCATCCAGCCTCCGCCGCGCGCTACTCCATCGGCTACTATTCAACCACCCCTCTCCACGGGCTCCTGTTCAACCACCCCTCCACGGGCTACTGTTCATCCATCCCTCCACCATCTACTATTCATCCAGCCCTCCATGGGGTCGTCCTGTTCATCCAGCCCTCCACGGGGTCGTCCTATTCATCCAGCCCTCCACGGGGTCCTATTCATCTAGCCCCAACCGGCTCGATCAATCGGGGTCCTGTTCATCCAGAGGTAACGCCACGGGTCCTGTTCATCCACCCCCACCGCTCACTATTCAT